>NC_089783.1:50764124-50784124 GCF_040412425.1 Macrobrachium rosenbergii | reverse complement strand
AAATATTAAACGTGTTTTTATCAGGACATGCACAAGATATGTTGATGTAGGATTTTGTTAAGTATCAGTTTTTTATACCCCATTGTTTGGCGTCGTTTTTTTTCTATGATGATTACTGCTTTTCCTTTGACTCATTTCTCGGTGTATGGAAAGGTGCTTAATTCATTCTTTGTTGTTTGTGTTTGTTTCACACTGTTCTATTCTCTCATCTGTATATACAGCTATGCTTACGGTATTTACACAGAATTCCCCCTTGCATTTCAGTCAGAAATAAGCTTATTCTCTTCTCACGATCACGTTGAGCGTATTGATGAGATCCAAGAAAACTTAAGAAATAGAAAATTTGACATAAGCATAAAGGAAAAGGGTCAGATTAGTCAGAAGTCCATTAGCCACTTTAGTAAAGAAGGGGAGTACTTGCACATGCTTTCACGTGAAATTAGATATTTTGCATAATTTAAGGCATGTCTGACTTTACTTGCAAATACGATAAAAGATGTTATGATGATGGTTCTGTTATTTCTTAATAGAGGATTTCAGATTCTATGGAAAGTATATATCTTGCTTAAATTACACTAAACCTTACAAGCCAAGCCATTACCTATTGACGAGAGTGAATCACGTCAGCGTTTTTACCATAACTTCAATTTATTTTTGTTTATCTTTGAATCATTGCCCGTTTTTCTTTATCTGTTCTAATCCCGTGAATGAATAGCTGGATGTTATGAAAACTGTTACGGTTTCAAGATATGTTTATGTCTGCCATTTCATTTTATCTTTTTGTTTTTTTTTTTTTTTGAAGCGAAGAGATTTTGCCACGTCGTTTTCCCAACATATCAAACTGACCGCACAAATGCATAGATATTTATCCAAACAAGTATCGTATCAATAATCTTGATAAGGAAATACTCTACTGTTATTGTATGCTGGAGATATAATTAGTATTTCGTTATGTCATTACCTTTTTTTTCTGTATATTCATATAGATATGACCACTGTCATTTACACACCTCCGCTGATAAGCAAAGATCTGTTGAGAAAAGGCACTTTAGGACAAATCATGGCAGAAAAACAGTAATTGTTTCTTTTCTCTTGTATTACTTTACGTCATGGAACCAGAACACTTTTTTAACATACAAAAAAATAAAAACTTAGAAGTGGTTGAATCACTGTTAACCTGACAGATCTTTGTTTAATAGTGGGCTATGTCCTCTTCGTGAATATTATATTTCCTTATTCTATACTTGTTAAGGAATTTGCTACCGAAAGTGATTTTTTTTTAAAATGACCATTGAAAATAGTCTCTTATGCTCTAAGTAGAAAATGAACCAAAAACATACACTGTAACTGCATACTATCCCTAAGCACTACCTCACACAAGGTATGCTTACATTTAACATGCAGTTGTGAAACCAGAATATTTTGCACAATATTGATGATCACTTCAAGTATTCTACTCTCCTTGTTCTAAGCTCTCACCCTTTATTCAATATCACTCTCAATTTTATAGTTATACCTTTTACCTTTTTCTCATCACCATTTGGCAATAGCTGTCAAACGCTAAACGTGCTTTTCACAGAAAAATAAACAATGACTGCATAAAATATATCCATGGATATCCATATTTTCACAAAATGTAGTAATGGTTATTTTCGTAGATTTGCAGCACATCAATGACCTCAGGAATTACAATATTCTTTAGAATAACTCGCTTGTGACCTTCGATATAAATTATTCTTTAGTCTTATTCCCAGTTTATGAAACTGACAGCAGATGTTTTGAAATAAAATTGATTTTTCCTTTCTTAAACTAGGTAACGATTTGGGTGTGGGATTTCTCGTAAAATCTCTTTTAAGAAGGAAATATGTTACTTTAGGTGCAACACTCCATTACTTAAGCTGTTTATTACAAATCCTTTGTGCTGACACTACAGATTTTTGAAAGATTCCAAATATATTTGTTCATGAGGGTAAGAGAGAAATGGTGAACATTCTAGAACAGGTTCACTCGGGAGTTATTCTGTTGTTCATCCTGAGGTCTCCAGAAAGAACGATCATATCATTACAGGATGGAAGTCAAAGGTCGCTTTGTTTTTGGTGTGAATGTTTGTCAACTCTGATCCTTGTTATGTGGAGTGCAGTAATAATTATCTTTTACCTGTTAAACAGGATTCCACTGGAACAAAGTCAGGCATTAAAACCTGTGTTGTATGTGTTCAGAATTTGGTATGTGACCCCTTTTCTGTTTTCTATTTTTACAACTGGGAACGAAGATATGGCTTCATCTCAACGTGTAAAGTAGAAAGATTTGGATATGGTACTATCTTCAACCACTGATCCAATACATATGTTCAATGAAAAAATTAAAAAAATTAAAATACTATGTCGATGCAGTTCAAGTTATAAAAAGAAGTCAGTTTCTTCACCAGAATCTTTACGATACAGGTTTTGATAAAACACAATAAAAACTTTGTGACCTTTGATGTTATTCTTAGGTAAAAAAAAAAAAGACTATTTCTCTAAAGAATCTTTTTGTCCACTGTTACTGTTGTTTAGACGTGTCTGTTGGTGACTAGAATTTAATGCAGATTCTATAACGAAGATATAGAGAAAAAAAAAATATTCCCATCAGTAGTTAAGGAAGCTGTTTATTTCCATCCATTTGTTTTAGGTGACTAGTGATAAAAGACTGAAAAAAAAAATATATGGGAAATTGCCATGACGGGTAATTGATAACAGCTCTGAGACCAAATTATTCCATCCATACACACACACACACACACCAAAGTCAACGATGATAATGAAGAAAGAATTAGTAACTATATGCACCGTATCGCTCGGACACCAGTCAACGTGTTGTTTAATTCTTATAATCGACGCGTCTTCAGATGCATGGAATTCCAACAACTCCTCTTGTAAATCCTGATGGGAAGTCTGTTTAGCACTGTCTGTATTCTTAGATCCTTTTCTCATTTACTCTCTATAGGATTCCCCACCACTTAAGCGGGATTAACATCTGTGTGCTTGAGTGTGTTTTGTGAATCAGTGTTTCTTCTCGACCAAATTGTTGTGTATAATGACATTGTAAACATTTTAGAGAAACGAATGCAAAATACTGTATGGGAACCTTGCTGGCTACCTCTTGTTTTAGTGAAAAAAATAAATAAATAAATAAAGAAACAAACAAAAGAATACATGACATATCAATTTTGGCTGTTCATGTTGAGTGGTATCATCGGTGTCCTCCAAACTCAGCGTTATTCAGTGGAAAATAATGTGAGTTTCAAAAGTGAGCTTTCCGGAGCCACAGTGTAGGTCTCGTTGGCTGATGTTAAGGTTCCTTCATACCTGAAGAGCTTCTGGTAAGGTCTGTTTTTTTTTTTTTGATGAAGGCATCTGTTGAAGAGTGGAGGGGGAAAAGGACGACTGAAGTGAAGTGATGCGAAAGTGACTTCCATTTGGAAATGTGCCTTAAGTTTCCTTTCCATCAGAGTCAACCAATAAGCTTTTCTTGATTGGATTCGTGCTTTTTATTGCCTCCTTTCCGTTTTTATGCTTCCCATCTAAGCCTCAAGACGTCAGTTCCAGTCACTGCAGCAGTAGCACCATTTCAGCTCTTGAAAACTGATGCAGGAATTGTCCAGTGTTGTTAAATACTCATGATTAGCCTCAGATTTAAGCTACCTACAATCTGAACACTTAGTGTACTTCAAAATAAATATTTTGTCATTGTTCAAGCTTATTCTGCATAGAACATAAAGTAGTTCATCATGACAAAAAAATTATCCCGATTTTCTACTTAAGAAGTAGTTCCGCTCCCTTCCCCTTTCTCCATTTTAAGTTTTATACCATTGGGTGCCTCCCAGGTTATCAAAAAATGGCATTTTATAGACAGCGTGCATTTTCTATTTTGCCTCTTGTACATCAAAGCCAAAATTAGACTGGGAGTTTATATCTTCAAATTTCATTTCATTGATTCAAAATTCCCTGTAATATAAACATTTTGGATACTTTTGTCATAGTAGCAAAATATATTACCAAAGTGATATGGATGATTCTGGAAATACTGCAATCGGATACACCAGAAAATTATTTCTCCATAACCGAAGGTTACTCGTGACTTGAAAATAACAGCTCCCAAAGCACTTGCAAAATCAATGCAATGCATAATGCTATATTTCTTTATGTGCAGTTTTAAAGAAAAAAAATTTTATGAGCGTTGATTATATGACATTTTTTTTTCCATGAGCTTCTACACAAACAGACGTGTGAACATTTGAATATCTAAAAATCCACGTGTAACTTGGCAAGTGCACTCTGCTGACCTAGTGCAAGCCTCGTGTTGCTAATGGAATGTGACGCAACAGAGCGTTGAAACCCAGAACAGGCAACTTCAGGGTCCCACAGCACATGTGTTCTTTGCATTTATTTTACTCGGGTGTGATGTCTTCCAAGGTAGCTAGCCTGGTTCCCGTTTTTTATTTGTTTTTTTTTTTATTTATGTAAATATTGTAAACTTACAAGAGCGCTTCCGAGCGGTCACCACAATAAACCCACAGCTAATTGCTTTCCCTTTATTTACCTTAAAAGGATAAGTATGAAGTTTTCATGCCTCGTAGTATGACTTCATGGTCTGTCAGTCGAATAGGAGGCCAGAGATTGTATGTAAAATTAGTGGAAGCATAGAGCCTTTCGCCTTTGATTCCGTCTGTTTTTGTACAGTAAACAATCAATCTGACAGGTTGTTGGCGTGTATCTTATGCTTAGTTTTAGCTTATGTATTGCTTCACAACTTCATAATTGTGTTAATGAAGATTATTGACTTTAGTCTCTATAACCAAAACGTGCAACCCTTCAAACGAAGCCCCAAAGCATCTCTAACAGGGCACTGGAAAACAGTTTTGAAAACCAAGTTACGCTGAGGGGAATCAGTAACGTCAGAATAGGCCTAGGAGCTATGTAATCATTGCGTGAAGTGAGAAATTTCGTAACTGTTCGAAATGTGAAAGTTTTTGATGATCAGATAAGAATGAAGAATAGTAATGGCTTCTAGAGCTGGAGGTTTGACGTTCATTACAGAGTACAATTTTGCAGAGGATTTCTATGCCATAAAATTTCTGATGTATATTTCGAACGTACTGCTAGTGCGTGTATTCCTGTAGAATTATCAGCGGTTCTGTTGCCTTACTGTAGTTGTTGTGGAAACTTAGGAAATAGCCTGCGCAGGGCTAGCTTAATACAAAGTCTTCCATTGTCTGCCACAGCCACAAGCACAACCAAAAGGCAAGATAGAACGCGCAAGGGAGCCGTTTCATAAGCAAGTCCCTCTTACTACTACTGCTGCTGCTACTAACTTTCCCGTTACTACTACGCAAGGAGCTGTAACTGTAAGACCAAGTTATGTAGGTAGTGACGACTTATGAACAAAAGGGACTTGAGAAATTAACATTAACACTTGTTAGCAATAACGGTAGAACTATAGAACAGCTCCGCATGGGGTATTACATTGGGATTTGACTTTTTCTATAGTATTTTGGTTGCTTATCAAGAATTTACCGTTATTTTATGTCGGTCGAATGTAATTAACCATAGAATTGATAGGTTGTTGCATGCACAGTGTTATAGGGGAACTTTTGGTAAAAAGTGGTTTCCTTCACCGGTAACGCGTCCTACTAGGTTAGGGTACGGTACCTTAGGTTAGTATAGTCCCATTTATAATAGGTTCCTTAGCCAGTCCGTAAAACTATAGAACAGTTCCACATGGACTATTACCTAGGAAATTTATTTTTCCTCCACATTTAGTGTTGCTGATGAAAGAGAGGGTGTTGTTTGTTATTGGTCAATTGTTACTAACCTCATATCTATCCAACATGGTTGCGGACCCTTTTGGAACCGTTTTTGGATTGGGGAAATCGTGGGTAGAAAGACCGGACTGCCATATTGCTATTATGGAATGTTTCCGCGCAAGCGAAAGTCATTAGGGGAGCCATATGCTCAAGAAGGGATTGAGTAAATATATGAAGAAATGCCCATTAATAATTAGTTTCCGGTCATTGTAAATTTGGTAGGCTATATCTGGTAGGGTTTGGTGTATTGCCTCTCATCCGGGTTCGTCCCAGCAAATGAATATCATGTTATCCAAAATCGCATTAGAAACTGACGGAAAAAAAAGCTAATGTCTTGATACTTTAGCCTAATTCCAATCAAAATACATGAACCATATATTTGTGCAACATTGTCCCTTGCTTTATGCATTTTTGACCATTTACGGATGCCATTTATGACCATTATTGTTGGTGCAGACCACCTTTTTGTTTCCCCACCCCCTATGTAGCCTAACCTAGGCTAAAACAACAAAAGGGGTTATTGTGGAAAAACGGCGATTTAGGATGGGGGAGGAACTAGAAATAAGTGAATTGATCTAGGGTGTTGATCTGAAATACTTGAACCGCAAGATCATCAATGTGAAAAATTCTGGCCATAATCATGTTCTTAACAAGATATATCTCATAATGCATTGTAAGGAAGAAAGATGTCTCAAAGTCAATTGCAGAGATGCATCCTAACCTCACCTAACCTAACCTAGGGTGCCAGGTCTTAACCTGTCCAGGGAGTGAACCTCCAACTACCATTATTCTCCCTAACCTAAATTATGTTGGGGTGCTGGGTCCTTACTTGATCCTGACCAAATACTGAAATACCTCACAAAGTCAGTAGAGCTCACTGGGTCCCAACAGGTAAGGGAACAACCCACCCTGTCCACCCCTTTACCATTGCACACAGCATATTCCATACTTTAAGGTGAAGATGGACTTTTTGTTCCAGTCCCTGTAATTCAGTTCAGTTAGGAAAAGCAATTATCAGTAGAAAGAACTGGGTTTATGGCACTGCCAGATGGATAAAATTAATGTTTGCTCCTATAGAAATACAAAGGAGTATCCTTCATTGCAAGTTGAGAGATGGTCATTGAACTCAATAGCAAGGTCAGTAACTGGTGGTTAGGGAGGGACTTGTGAGTGGAAGAATACCCTTCACATACCTTTTATTTCCAAGCACTGTTCTCTGGCCATTTTGCAGAGTGGACATTTACTGCTCACTCTCTCTGCTGTTGTTGAGCTGCTTGTTTTGAATGAGTATTTTTGGATTTTGTAGGGTTGTTTTGGTTTTTGGAGTTTATTATTTATGAAATGCTATGGAGAAGACAGGACGTCAGAGATGTTGCGAGGGACGTGGGCAGTCTTGTGGGTGTTTAATGTACCCCATAAGTACTGTAACTTGTATAGTGGGGAAATCATTCACCTGTCTTTCTCCATGCATGGAGTGAGTTGGTTGGTATTCCTCAGAGTGGTAGAAATATAGTTGGACATGGAAGAAGGATAGGAAGCATTTCCTGGCTTCATCACGGGAAACAAACCTCTGGTGACACCCCCTTATCAGGTCAGTTCCTTTCAACCCGCTCTTACTATACCCATCTTGGTCCGTGAGGGGGTTACTTGTGGTAGGAAAGTCACCTACCACGTGCTCTCATCGGATGATAACTCAGAAGACCAGTTCCTCTCTTAGTGTGGCCCCAACCCAAACACTTTATTCACTCTCCACTACTCCTACTAAACCCTCTGATGTTCCAGGTAAGCAGTCGTTGCCAATGGAATACCAGCAGAAGAACGGCCTTCCCTTATTCCTGACCACTGCTAGGGAGAATTTTGCTTCCAATACACTTGTTACTGCTGCTGCTTCAGTTCCCACTAAGGAGAGGGATAATGCTGTAGCAGTTGTGCTCCCTGTAGCAGATCCTTCTGCTTCTTCTGCATCGGCAACACAATGTTACCGGCCTTGACCTTTCCTTTTGGCATTGGAGACAAAGCAAGGCCCAAGTTAGGGTAGGGAAGAAGTGTTCATGGCGTTCTTCCTCATGCTCTTCCTCCCTCTCAGGGAACTTTTCTTCTCCATTTAAGTCTGAGCATAGTTTATGCATTCCACCGTCATGTGCAGGTACAAAATATGCATATAAGCCTGGTACTACTTTGGCAGTCGCTTCCAGAATGAAGGTTTGGGTCTCTCATTCCAGTTTCTTTAACTCGAGGAATGGATATTGGTGGTTCGGGCTGAAAGCCATTGTTTTTTTATTTTATATCATTCCTTTCAGGTTAGTGCACTGGGGAGAAATGAAATTGAAGTTGGAAGAGGAGTGGAGTTTAGCTTGAAAGCCTGGTACTTAAAAGTGAGTAGGGGTCGAGATACTTCTTTATTTGCGACAGAGTGCTTACACCATCAGCATTCTAAGTTTTGCCAATCGAATGTTTAGTTGGTTCGTTTTTGTCAATAAAAACAGAATTCGCAAAATTGTTCACTGATTAAATGTGAAACAAGTATTGGTTGGTTGTCTGTTAGTAGGTTTATTGTTTGGACTGAAATTTTATAGAGTATGGTGTGTGATGTATATTCGTTCTCAAATAACAAAAACTGGGCATACAGATGTCATCGATTTTTGTCAGAATTTTTAAAAATATTATTTGTCATATGACGAGTCGCGGGGTGGTTTTCAACGATTGTTATGAAAAGGTCCATATATTATAACGAAGTCACCCATTAAATAAATGAGTTGATATCTGGAAAGTGCCAACGACGACAGAAAACGGGATTTTAGACATAACTAAAGAATTTATAGTAAAATAATTTTGGAACTGTGGGAATAATTTTGTTATCAATTTCGAAAATATTCTTTAAAATTATTTTTATTAGAATTGGAACTTTGCTAATAGATGAAATAGCATGTTTTATAAGGAAGAGGATGTAATTTGTAATTGTCAGGTTTTTATGGTTGAAGATATCAATAGGGAAGGATTAAAAAAAAATAAGCAAGTAACAGTTGACAGCTAAACCCAATTTGTCTCCTTAATTGCTCAAAGTGAACCAAACCTGGTATTTGTAGATTGCGTATAATGTTTCCAAAAATGTTTTTGTTTTGATATAAGATGCATATATATAAAAGTAATATTGTGAGAAAATCGTGAACCAAACCAACATAGAATTAAACCCATTTCCCTACTTACACGTTCAAAACAAAGATCGACGAGAGAGAGAGCCAGGAAATCTCATTTGCAGTAAAACGTACTTAGCAGAAATACTTTGACACTGTGTCTATTCTAGTGCATCTTCCATTCTGGCCGGTAACGCTGAGAATTTAGGCAGCATGGGTTAACACCAAAGAAAACTAGAAAAAAAAAACTCATCCCGAATCTGTATTTGTGGCAGTTGGTCACAATTAGAACTGAAAGGGGAATGAGTGAGTGAATGCCACTCATTATAGAAAATGTGCAAGACATAATGGCACAGTTAGTGCTATTAAAAACTCTTTAGACTGTTATGAAGCTGAGAAAATAAACCAAGGCTCAAAGTGGACATTGATCTAAAGGGAAGGAATGCTATGACGTCAATTACCTAAAGGAAAGGAATACTATGGCGTCAAACTTTTGCAATGAAACACCTGAGTCAGTCCATATTACATGGATATAAAAATAAGGCACCTTAACCTTGCTATTTCGGACTTGCATAGATGTTCTTATTTGTAATGAATTCTTTCATAATCTACCGTTATCATTCATTGCTTTGATTCGTCCCCCCCCCCCATATCTCGTTCGGTCATTTTGTTCTGCGGAAGATTGTTTTTCAAGTCAGTGGTCCAGTTTCTCCTCCATTTTTTTTTATTTCATCTGTGTTGTGCTGGGTTAAAGGAGATTGCTTTCCTTTACAGACTGCTTTAGAAAAAATTTCCAATTCATCTGTGTGAGAGAAATGAAATCGAGGTTGTGAGAAAGAGAGAGAGAGAGACACTGGTAAGATTCACAAACTTATAGATGGCCTAAGATAGTAAAAAAAAAAAATCAACAAGTCAGGTAGACAGACAGATTAAGGGACAAATTGTTTCATCCGAGGTAAAGAATAAAAATAACGATAATAATGGTTTCAACAGTAGGGCAATTTAAGATTGTTCCACTGTACGTGACCGGGATACGAACAAATCCAGAAGGCTTAGGTGAATTATGCAAGGACCCAACAAAATAATGAATGAAGCATTAGTTGCATGAAACCTCAATCCAAAAAACTAAAAGTAACATGAAATTCCATTTCAGATCTTCGTGACTCTTAATAAATAACATGTTTTGCCTAGTTCATCATAACTGAATAACCAACGTAGTATATATTTTTTCAATTATATTACTAAGGCTTCACATAGTGTTAGCGTTGCGGATGTCAGCAATTCGATTTTCCACCCTGTCTGCAAGACACCATTGTCAGTTAACCACCAAGTGCACCTGATTGTAGGAAACAGATGCTAGTCGTTTTTCCCATGCAACCGACGTCAATTTTCTCACCAGTGAAGAGAGGGTTCATATTTAACCACTAACCTCATATAAATGGCTCAAGATGAGTTTCCCTCTTCGCACAAGCAGTCAGCCCAAAGGTTTTTGGATATTCAGACCTGGGGCAGGGTGGAGGCTATTTATTGACGTCAACCTTGATTGCAGATCTCAAGATGGCAGGTGTTGCAACTGGCGAGCAATAATTGTCGGGAGATAAACTATCTGTAATAGAAAAAAAAATTGGTACTCACAATGCGTTATTACAAAGGTTTTACAAAACATTTATTGTCACTAATTAACGTCTCTTTTTTTTTTTTTTTAACAAATCGTGCGGCTTAAAAGCATGAGAAGTCAAAAGTGAAAAATGTAGTAAAATTCTTGACTAACTCAGTTCTGTATTTGTGATGACCTGCTTGAAAGAGAATGTTTTCGTACCGAGTAAGCGGTAATTATGTATGTTTCGAGTGATTAACTATCACAACTAAACTGAATTATTGAAAAATTATCTTGCCAGTTATGTGCCATCTCAGTTGTGCTTGCGCTGTAGGCATTACTTAAGGTTCTTTGCAGCGTCCCTTCGGTCCCTAGCTGCAACTCCTTTCATTCCTTTTCCTGTACCTCCATTCATATTCTCTCTGCCATCTTATTTTCCACCCTCTTTTAACAATTATTTCATTGTGCAACTGCGAGGTTTTCCTCCTGTCACACCTTTTAAACCTCTTACTCTCAATTTTCCTTACAGCGTTCAATGACCTCATAGGTCCCAGTGCTTGGCCTTCGGTCTAAAGTGTATTCTATCTATCTAGCTGTCAGTTATGCTCGAGCCGGCTGTGTGAAAGTCTGTCAGCTCAGTCACCCCTTCTACTAGACCTAGCTTCAACCCGCCCCTCCCCCAACCCGCGCTATGCCTTGGGAACCCCAAGCTTGCTATTTTTAGAATGCAATGTTTTAAATTTGGGGCAGTAAGTTTTAAATTTTGGGCAATACAATCTACTACACTAAAGAGAAATTTTGTGAATATCCAGTCATCGGGTTATGCCCTCCTGTTTCGTATTCAGTATTTCAGAAGACAGGGAGAATGAAAATATAACTATGTATAAACAACGGTGTATGAAATCGTATGCTCCCCAGAGACTTAGATTTAATACCATGAAAGGGAGTTTTATATCCTCATGGGGTCCTTAGAATACTGAATTTCAATTAAAAATATCGAAATCTTTAATTCAGTCGGTATGCGCCAGCCATTTATTACTTATCAATACTTACACATGTACAAATGCACACACACACACACACATATATATATATATATATATATATACATATATATATATGTGTGTGTGTGTGTGTACATACGTTAATATGTGCTCGTCAATACATATATAGGCTGCACATAAGAATATAACAATGTCGTTGGAGACGGTCATGATTGTATATATATACACACATCTTACATTGTACACCTCGTTTTGCCTTGTGAGATGAACATCACGGTTATCACAATGGCCAGGCCATGTGAGAGTAAGTATTTTAACTCAACGGTCTAGGTAAAGTATGATTTATCGAGGCTGGTGCATATGTGGAAGAATGACATTCAAATTTTGAAAATCCATCTATAACCAACGAAGTTTGAAGGCTTCTATAAGTCAGCTGTACTGCAGCTCGAACGAGTGAAGATAGCCTGAATTTTTTAAGTAATTGCCCAGTAGCAAGCATTTGTATTTTGTCTTTAACCTGTTCATCTACGTTTTCCGCCATAGGCACTCGATCACTCGTGTTTTCCACGATTATTAAATACACATTTATGTTGAACTTGGTCTAAAGATGGTTTCACCCATCCGACTCTGCAGATTCAATGCAGAAGGCTGATTTAAGCACTTATTTGGGCATGGGAAAGTTACTTGGATAGAATGATTCAGTAAAGCCTGCCATAGTAAAGTTTCTGGGTTTTTATTTGGAACGAAATTGTGCTTGATAACAATAGTCTCATGTGTACAGTAACTGCCCTGAAAGAGTATTTTTTTTTTTTTTTTTGCTTTAAGCATTGGAAAAGTCACTAGATTCAGTAAATAATGCTATTAGAAGAAAATAATTTTAATAAATCAGAAATGCAATCGGGAGTCAAAACGATTCACGCGCTATTCATTGTGATCATTTCGCGATATTCTTTCGATATATTTTTCCATGCCTCGTAAGAGGCTAGTTAGAAAGTGACGATTAAGAAAATCGAAGCTTTCAAAAAAAAAAAAAAACTTACTAGCCTAATACTCGCGAAATTTACACCAAAAAACTAAAAATAATTGTTTTGGAGGGTTTGTTTAATCCTTGGCAGAGTAGCGTGCACGTCGGAGTTTGGTATCCTTGAATAACGCAGTGTAAACGAGACTACTTCTGTACCACAAGTACAATAGTCCTTTATTTTGCGGCGTTGCTTTATCGTGGAAACTTACAGTGTGTTTTATAGTGGTGTAACCGTGTCCTAGTTGTGTATTAGATTGATCAAGAGTAAAGCGACATCATTTAAGTAGACACTGGGTAGTGTTGTTCAGTGGTGGAAGTGGTATGGAGTCCCTGAAGAAACAAGTCATGTTCAGTGATGGAAACGGTATGGAGTCGCCGAAGAAACGAAGCAGCCGTCAGGTAAGGTAAGTGACATCACCTTAACGCTATAATGGTTGAGTAATATAATTTTTCTTTGTTGTGCAATTAAAAGTTTCAAGTTTGTGTCCAATACGTAGCGATTTTTTTGCCATAGTAGGCCTATGTACATTTATAGGCTGTATCTGCATATTAACCTTGTGGTGTTATTGGGCATCAAGTAGACATGTTCTTTGGTGCTGATTTAAAATGACTGCAAACTTCTAGTCGTTCGAAATGCTCATAAAATTTTATTTTCAGGTGATACATCGAACCAGTTTACGCTCAGAAATACGGTTGTTTGAAGTTCTTGTTTTGAGTCTCCTCCAGTCACAAGGTTGGATTCGTCCATCATTCGATGGTACATCAGGATTCATGAAGGTGATGTCTATGGCCTAATTTTAAGTTAGATGGCTGGCGTAAGGGAAAATTTAACTGTGGATAAATGTAGGAACAGGCTTTGGTTTGGTGGACTGAAGAGTTTACGTATGTTAAACTGGGATTTGAATGGCTGTGGCTTTTTTCAGCATTGGTCAGTTTTGTATGTGTCAGAAGAGGAGCGATCAATAGAGGATAATTTTTAGACAACCGTGAATATTAATTTTGTTTTAGTGTAGATATTGAGTTTGATGGTGGATGTCCGACGGTCATTAAGTTAACAGTTCGATGAACTGTGGAATATTTAGTAAATGGTGTTAAACAGTCCCACGGATTAATGGTCCAGGTGGCTACTAATTGTATATACGCAGTTTATAGGCCTAAGCGAATACTTAAACGAATGGCAGAAGGCTCAGGAGAGTTTCTTTGAAGTTTTTATAAGTGGGTATTGATGACCACAGTGCACAGCTACAGGGGATTAATAGGGGGGAAAGGGAGATATATTTTTGCATTTTTATGAATGTGCGTTAGCATCAGCATTTGCAAGCCTTAGCAAGTTCCTACGGGTTATTTGCTGCTGACAGATTCCTTAGTATGTAGGTGACATATTTTTAAACAGGTTTGCTGGTTGATTAGTAACTAGGATTGTTTTTTGTATGAATGCAGGCTGTGTTTTAAATAGGTGCACATGTTTCATACTTGCCCAGAGATAGGAAAACTGTTTTTTACCAGCTCAAACCAAACTTCAACCTCCACCCCTCCAGGGGCGGTACCCCTGTTTGGGGTGGAGGTGCTCCCATGTATGTATACAGCAGGTCTTTTGACCTGCTATATACAGATTCGTGGGAGTTTATTAATCTTGTATTCTCTTTCAGGTGGTAATTATTGTTGTATTTGAATTATATTTGGCTCTAGATGAGTATAGTTATAAGGTTACTAGCTTTTTCAAACTACGTTTTCAACCAGTGTAGGTTTTCATGTTTTACAATGCAGTGTTGTATTTGGCATTCATTTATCTTGTGGGACTTTCAGGAGTACAAGAGGTATTTACAAAATTTCTTGGCATCTTCCAAACTCCATCATAGACATTTTCTTGCATTGTTTCAGTAGTTCCCTCAACTACAATGTGCGTGGACCACAGAGTAAACATTGCATTCTTGTCGTGGGAGACCGTTGCATTCTTGTCGTGGGAGACCGTTGCATTCTTGTCGTGGGAGACCGTTGCTTTCTTGTCGTGGGAGACCGTTGCTTTCTTGTCGTGGGAGACCGTTGCTTTCTTGTCGTGGGAGACCGTTGCATTCTTGTTGGGAGACCGTTTGTCGTGGGGAGACCGTTGTCTTGTCGTGGGAGACCGTTGTTGCTTTCTTGCATTCTTGTCGGGAGACCGTTGCATTCTTGTCGTGGGAGACCGTTGCATTCTTGTCGTGGGAGACCGTTGCTTTCTTGTCGTGGGAGACCGTTGCTTTCTTGTCTCCAAATATTTACTGTAACTTTGCTTCTTAGATAAGGACCATACAGGTGAGATCTGGGTACTGTATAGGAAACGGGCAGAATTCTGATAGGCCTATCAGGCCATTGTCCTGAAACACAGCATTCTTGTTGCAGCTTTCCACTGCTTCATCTTGACTGCCTGTTTTCGGATGCTTTCTGCTGTTTCATCTTGCTTTTTATCAGCTGTCTTTAAACTGATGCATATTACCATTCTTAATAGTGACTATTTTTCAAATTTCTTATGACTACCGTCAATCCCAATCACAAGTGTAGGCCATCTCCTTGCTAACTGAACCCACTTGTCATTTTTTTGTAACAGAACCATGGTGTTTACCATGCATAGTTTGCTTCTTTTAGTATGAGATCCAGGTTCGATTTTAAAACCATGAGATTGTGGGTTCCCTAATGTGTTCTTGTTGTGGTTCTCTTTGACTGTAAGATTTGAGTGGTGTGTTAGTCTGCCTGAAGAGATGGTGCTCCTGTTAACAGTACTAAGTTCCTCTCGCTGACTTAGTTGTTCTCCAAGGTTTTAAAATTCTTTGAGATGTCCAGACTTGAAAAGTTGTGATTTACTAATGTGGCTGTCTGTCATGTATTGACATGGTTCGTTTGTCTTTTGGAGAAAACTTTGAAGTTGCGGAAGACAGTTGCAGTAGTTTAAGCTTTCTCACCATTCAGAAGTAGCTTCCACCAGTGACCTTTGGAACCTTTGAAATCACTTAAATTGTTCTGCCTAAATGAATATCAAAATCTGTTTGCTTTTAAGATTTATTTTGGGATGTATTACCTAAAGCAATTGGAGGTAAACTCAATTAGTTTGAAGTTCTCAGGTTTCTGTAGTACTGTACCTATGGACTTGAAATTTTGCATGGTTACTCAGTCCGGTGACAGTACAGCCTTAAAAGATCGTAGGTCAGCAGTGACATCTAGTGACCGTACAGTTACCTCTTCCAGTATCTCCGGATTTGTAGGAAACCAAACCCGATTTTTCACTTCTTTGACTCTGTAAATAGCTCTACTGATTTTTCAAACCTCCTTTGGCTCGACAGGACACCAATTTCATTAGGTACAATGATAAATCGGTTAAAATTTGTTACAACCTAAAGGTATAGTAGAATATATATATATATATATATATATATATATATATATAATATATATACATATATATATATATATATATAATATATATATATATATATATATATATATACATATATATATATATATATATATATATATATATATTATATATATTATATATATATATATATATATATATATATATATATATATATATATAAATATTTATAAAATTAGACTATAAAATTAAACTTGTATTGAAGTGCTAAAAAGTGAAAAATAATTTTTTGAGACACCAGGATTTTCTTACAATCATGTCTACAAAAATAAAAAAGCGTGAGTCCATCATTGAAGGAAATGCTACAAGAAAAAATAAATTTCTTGTAGCATTTCCTTCCATGTTTGGCGCCCACGCTTTTATTTTCGTAGACGTGATTGATTGCAAGAAAATCTGGTTTCTCACATTATTTTAAACTTTTTAGTGCTTTCTAATGAAAGCGTGTTATTTTTTTTTTTGTTTTGCTTGCTTCGCCTGTAAAAAATTCCCATTGCTAGCAAAAAAAAAAACTATCAAATGAGATTGTTTCAGTGTGACTAATCCCCAGGTCTTTGAATAAGTTCCCTTCTCCACTGATGTATAAAATACTTATTTCCAAGGTAGTCTTAGAAATATTTAACACTGGTTGTTTTTATAAATTTTCATTCCGTAGTTTTGTCTTAGCTCAGGCCTAGGCCATTCACTTAACCAAAGTTCATATAACAGTGGTAACATTTGGCCTTTTTAATGGTTTATTAGTAGTAGTCTAAAAATTTGTCATGTAAACAGTTGACGTAGATCAAAATCTTACTAGCAATATCCACAAGGATGTTTGCCCGGAGAGAATGACTCGTAACTACTTATACTAGATTTTAATTCATCTATGGATGGGTGGAATTAAATTTAGTCAGTGTGGTATTTAAAACTAAGTTTTCATTTAATTTCAAGAGTTTTTGTATAGCCAGTGCACTTTAGCAATGCTGTAAGGCGCTCTTTTGTTTTATTACAGGTTGTTAGTGGAGTGAATAGTACTTGATTGAAGATAAGAAAAACATGATGTTGACCACAGAAGTATTGATAGCCAATCCTGTGCTTACTGGAAATTCTTTTAAGAGGAATTCCAAGGATGCAGTAGTTTTACCGGGGCATGTGTAGAAGATGACAAATGCAAGAATGTTTTAGTTGTTAACTAAAGTATTTGAAAGTGCATTTTCTAAATGGCTTGTTTTGAATATTCACACAAATTTGGCTTTTGTATCGGGACTTTATAATTTGTTCATGAGTTTTGAAATATATGAATTTATAAGAGCTTCAGTTTTTCAATCATTAATGATGACTTGTCTACATTGTAAGACTGCTGTTCTGTATGTTACCTGGCGTAGACATACTGTAAATTTATTTATGCAGTTTTCTGCTAGGAGCTTATAAACTAAGTGTTTGCTAAGTTATATTTTATTGATTTTAATGCAGCACTGATATTCAAAACTTGACTGGCGCAAGAATTTATACTGCATTTCCAGTTGGACCTGTCACATAAAGAGATTATTTTAAATATAGACAGCTAAAACCTCCTCAAATTTTTATATCCTAAATTATATTAACCCAGGTGAAATTTAAAAAATACAGACTGCTACAATGCCTTCTAATTTTTACATCCTAAATTATATTAACCCAGGTAAATCTCTGTTAAATATTAGTTTTTCAAAATGGATACTGATGAGTCATTGTTGACTATGCAGTAGTAATTATTTTTGTGCTGTCATTTGTCACTTGCTGAACAAGTGTTACGAATAAAATTTATTTAGTGATTTAAACTTTGGGAATTTTGTAAGAGTAAGTGTTTGGGTTATTAATTCATATTTAGCAGTGACTTCAAACGGATAAATTACCCCTTTACACTAGTGTTCAACTAGTCTCAAGATATTGGAAGGTGGAGTATCAATAGTTGGTCAGGCTGTATAATTAGACAAATCTCTGGGAAAGTAAGTGACCTTTAGAATAGGTTCTTTAAATAAAATCTAAGAAAATTGGTAGATGGAGTCAAGGCGATAAGCTGCGTGTCTTTATTATTATTCAGTGCAACAGACAGTAAGTTATTCAGATGAGCTGAAGAAAGAATGTAGAGGTTACTTAATTATACCATGTCAATAATCACTTTGGTGTTGTTCAACTCCCAAACGAGGGGAGATCCTGAAGTCCAGGCCTGCACACCGATGAGGCTTTCCTAGCCAGCATTGGATATATTAATTCATTCACAAGTTTAAGCCCATTTTCGCGCTTTTATTCAGTGGGGCAACTATTTTCTAATTATAAATAAAGTGTTCTGTAAAATCTACCTGTTTTAAAAATCAAGTAAATTGTAAGTCACAAGTGAAAAGTAAACCAACTGATAATTACTATATTGTGATTTTCATCTAGTTTGCACCTTATATTTTTTTTTTTAGGCTTAAATTTTCAAATTGACAGATGGAAGTAAACAGATACTGTCGGTGTCTTTTTTATCTTCACTGTAATTGACAAAAGCCTAGAAATTATAATGGATAATGGAGCTTTGTCTTCATTTGTCTCAAAGTAAAAGAGGCTTAATGCCATTCATGTCAGAAACTGTTATGGAAACTAGTATGGAAGCTTTTCTTTCCGTCTGAACTACACAAATTGGAACAAAGATATATCGTTCAATCCTTTACAGTGCATTATTCTCAGTACTCTCCTTTCAGGATGTTCTTGTAGCTGATGATGTTCACTGAACTGTGGTTAAAGGGATTTGCAAGTTCCTTTAACATTTTATCCTGAAGCAGTGGACTTCCACGAACATTTTGGTCGCCAACTTCGCCAGAGTTGGGTTGAATACGATGTCTTGCTTAATGCTTAGTCTTTGTCTGGGCTGTTCCTTTGAGCTTGGATTCTCATAAGGGACGTTATTTCTAGAGAATAAAAGACCTGAATTTCGGAGCCATATACACCATTTCTAGGAATTCCAAATAGGCCTGTTAGATGGGAATATATAGTAGCTCCTCTCGAGTCACAAACTTTGAGAAAGGGAAAATTTGCACATTCTTAACAAGGTAGTTGTTTAGGAGTGATAAAATCTTTGACTGGAGTTTTAATGGGCATTTCCTCGTGAAAAATGAAAGTTATTACTTTTTCTGCTGTGTGTATTAACTTCGTGTTAGTTTCATACTTCTATAAGGCACCGTTCTTGTTCTCTCTTGGCTGTTTCCCCAGAGTTCCGTGGAACCATTCCATTGTGAGAGTTGACCCTTCAGCAGTCTTTTGTCTTCATTGTCTTTGGGAAGCATGGTAACAGTTGTGCACATTCCTCCTTCAAAAGCATTGAGGTCAGGCATGCTAGAAAGCCACACTTAGATGAATGGGTTGTACAGTATTTTTATATTGTTTTACACTTTGGTGTTCCTTTCAAAACATGCGAGCCTCCAGTTCATTTAATGCCACCAGCAGAGCTTGCAGCATAGTCTCAGACTACGGATATTTTCTGCCAAGAAGTTTGGGGTTGTCGCATAATCTGAACAAGACCTAACAATCTTGACATAGGTTCTTCATTCTACTGATGAAAGAGGAATAGTATTACCAATTATAGTAGTGTTTGGTGTTTAGTTCTGTAGCTAACAATGCATCAATACTGTCGCATCAATTTCTTCTGTCACGTTCTAAGTGTTCTTATCTCCTGAACTTTTTTCGTGTAATGTCACTTTGTCTCATACCAAGATCGCCAGTTTTTCACCTTTTTGAAGTCTTTAACAAAAAATTCAGTACTCATGGCCCATAGACATGTCAAATTTTCAGTTGAGTTGGCCTAACCCTTCCCGTTAACTGCCATGATATTGAATCGTCAAGCATCTGATCAAGACAAGATTAGAAAGGGGAGCAAGCGGTTTACAATTTAATAAACCAACTTAGGACCCTGCTTTCAAAGGATTTTAGAATCAAAATCTTAAAGATTTTATCTAAATCTGAACAGTCAAAATCCAAAACAATTTTCATTGGGTTCCA
>NC_089783.1:50676624-50759124 GCF_040412425.1 Macrobrachium rosenbergii | reverse complement strand
AAGAGGAACTTGGAGAGGAAGACTAGAATGGATTGGATAGATGGCATGAAAGACATATTAGAATAAAGGGGCCTTTCAGAAGCTCGAGAGGTCTTGCAAGATTGGGGTGAATGGTGTAATGTGTGCACTGGGGTTCGATGCATTGCTGATGAGCCTTCTGTGCATGTATGTGAAGTGGCTGATGTGGAAGTTTTACTGTACAGAGATTCCTCAACGATTTGGCAGTAAAAGCGTGACTGTGGCAGTGAAAGTTGTAACTTTTCTCTAGAAGCGGCTTAATACCATATACTATATATATATATATATATATATATATATATATATATATATATATATATATATATATATATATATATAAATATATATATATATAAATTATACACGTATACACACACACACAC
The DNA here is from genome assembly GCF_040412425.1 of Macrobrachium rosenbergii. NCBI lineage: Eukaryota > Metazoa > Arthropoda > Malacostraca > Decapoda > Palaemonidae > Macrobrachium > Macrobrachium rosenbergii. The sequence continues at coordinate 50,758,723 of NC_089783.1, read as the reverse complement.
CACTAGACGTCCGATCAACGCAGTTAAGAAACGTTGAGTCAGGTCAGGTGTTAGGTGGGTGGCTACTAAAATAACCAAATGCCGTTAGAGATATTGTGCTCTGTGACTTCTGTGGGCCACTAAACTCGAAGGGTGGCGCTTTCCTGAATCACTACATTCTTCAGCGTTAGGTTCTTTTTGCCTTTCTAATCAAATACTGGGTGTTTTTCTACGTAACAGAATTTGGCGTAACATCTTCGTGGTACTCTTAAGAGATATTAAGGGTGGGGGAAGATGATTGTTCTTACCTCGTAAAACCATGATCATTGTCATCATGCGAATCGTGTCAAGAACGTACAGTCTGCGAAGACGCAGAAGAAAAAGAGTCCTAATTGTTTGTTCTATCGTGAAAATAGTAATTGTTTTAGAATAACAGCAATATATGTATTCGTTTTCATTATATCGTTTGTCCGTCAATATGCTTCTGTTTACAAACAATTGAAGGGCAGCTGATTTCGAGCTCCCTTGTCACGACTTTTCAAGGGAGGAAAAAAAAAAATCGCTGTTAATACGGACTTTATATCGCTTTTCTCCTGACCACAACTCCCAACAATGGCCTAAGCTCAACCCCCAACCATTTAATACGTGAGGTCTCGTTAATCTCCTGCCAACAATGAGAACCAATCTTTGCGAGAAATTTGGTTCGTGTCTAATCCATTATGGATCGCCCGTCTTCTGTGCCCTTGGAGAATTTTGCAGAGTTGTTGACGACAAAACAGACAAACGAACGGACGCTCCCGAGTCAGCTAAACGACACAGTTTCCAGGCTACACATAATCACAATAGCTATTGTTAAAAGCAGTCGGGAGTCAGCGTTTTCCGAACGGGGAATCGCCGGTGGATTTGTATCAAGTGGGTGTGTCAGCCTTCCAGTGCCTGAGTTTGTTTCTCAAAACGTCTGTCAAATTCTCTTCGGTTTATTGTTGATTGATAATATTTTTCAAAAAGATGAATGGAAAATTATCTTCGGATAATTAAACAACTCATGACAAGTGAGGAGAGGCACTTTTGATGTCTTAGTGGGAATTGCTGACAGCAGGTATAAGTTGAGCTCAATAAATGGAGATTCACATGCATTCCTTTGTGTGCCGAGTTTCATTTTTGTTACAGAGATCTTCAGAATTCAAGAACCAGAGTTACTGATGTAAAAGCAAAGCTCATAAGCTGGGCTTGTGTGTTGTGCAAAGGCATAATGCTGAAATGCAACGCTAAGCACATTTAAATTATCTGTTACTGTCAAACTATAGCTTTTGTGTTCTAAAATTGCTTATTTTCTGACGACTTGTATCCATCTTGCAATCTAGCAACTACCAACTGTCTCGCAATGCCTTTTTGTCACTTCAATAACACGAATGATGTTTGAGAAAGCAAGGGACTCTCTCCAAAGATTCGCCATGGTGCTCGACCGTTCTCTAAAGAGCCGGGACTCGACGTTCCTTCTGAAGAACGAGGAGTCAGATGTCCCGAAGGTGAGCCCGGCAACCCAGATGAAAATCAACGCCCTGTACAAGGAGTACCTTCAGGTGAAAAAGGAGAACTTGCCAATACAGAGACTCAAGAAGCTACTCAGCAAAGCCAAGTCTCCAGTTCATGACTCAGGTGCTTCTCGAAGGGAAGCGGGTCATCGTACCTTCCATCAGCCGCAGGATGACAGTACTGGTGCTCTTAGAAAGAGCGGAGGCCTCAGAGGTAAGGCAAATGCTTATCGAAAGGCGCTGGAAACAAAGATCGCCCCTTACAGGCAACTGAAGAGCATTCCGGAGGAGGTAGCTGACACACCCACTGATGAAACTTGTCCTCAAGACTCTGAGCTTTACCCTCGGGCAGCTGCACCTGCAGAGGTACAGTTGGGCACCGAAGGGAATACGTCTGAGAAACTGGATGGTATAATACACCTGGAAGAGAGAACACTGACCTATGAAGAAATGGACGAATGGGAAAGAGCAGAGTATGACTGGAAGTACAACTTTGACCCCAAGAAAATCAAGTAAGTGATTGAAGTTCATTGGATATGGATGAGAGAATTAGTACCTCGAATGAAGCTTTATCAGGTACAAAATAAGGAAAGGAATGTTAAGTGGACTTTAAAGTTTGGAAGTAACATTATTTTCTTGTTATCAGTATAAAGAAATTTGCTTCAGCAAACCAAAAGTGAACACAGAAATGAACTGCTTATTTTACAAATATTTCAATCAATGAAAGATGCGATTGCTATTCTTTCAAAGATATCTTATTACTCCTGTGATTCTTCGCTTAAGTTATGACAACACATACACGCATAAATATATATATATAATATATATATATATATATATATATATATATATATATATATATATATATATATATACTTATTATGTATAGATCAGTTTTGTGATGTTCAAAATCATACACCTAAAAAATGTGCCAAAGGTATAAGGTTCCCGATGCGTGTTTTTAAGCATTAGTTTATAATCCTTTTAGGCAATCTGCTTGAAGCCTGTTATATGAGATTTCTAGAATTTAGAAGAAACGATAAACTAAACTACTATAATAAACTAGAATACGGTTTTTAAGCAGCCAAGTTAATTACGCGAAATTTTTCAAAATTTTGACCTTGATTTTATTTTGCAGAGGGGATGCATACCTCGGCCTATGCTAAAGAAACGTTTTTCTTTTATATCTCAAAGTTACTGTCTTCAAAGCAACGATGCAAGAAATGTAATAATATTATATCGCATTATTGCGCAAACATTACACGGAAATTGCGCCGGCTTCCAGAGTTGCATAGAAAAATCTTATCAAGTCCTTGCGCAATGACTTATTCCTTCACAAAATCACGGAGAACCATCAATAACTTTTTTTTTATGTAGCTGTGGGTTCATCTCCAGTTCCTGAATCATCCCGGTTCTATTTCAAAAGTAAATTAACTTCTTCTTTGTTACTGAACATCATCGATAAGTTTTTTAAAGGTTTTTCTTTTGTTTAGACAGACAAAAAGTCTGAAGGGTGATTGCACAGCCTCCGTCCGATTAGCAGGATGAGATGACAAGCTGAAAAAAGCGTGTTGGTGTAAATACTTTAATGGGAAAAATTTTTTAAATATTTTGCTCTGTCCGTTTTCTTAATTAAGTTGGAACAAATATGCACACTATTTCCACCAGTTCGAAGACATTCATGCAGACTGTAGTGATATTTTTACCCGAGTAATATCAGTACTACGTGTAAAGTCTACAGGATGACTCGACAGAGCTATACACACACACACACACGCACACACACACACATGGCGATTTGCCCTTGCGTTCTGCGGAAGAATTTCGTAAGTGTTGTGTAACGGAAGAGTAATGACCAGAAAATGAGGTAGTCGAGACGGTCGATAAGCGTTTGTGAATAATAAAGTTTGGTATGTTGTTTATTGACGGGAAAAGTGCAAAGAAAAACAGGGAATTGAATATGCTTGAATGTACTACGGGATATTGAATTGAATTGAATATAGAATTTAGGCCAAAGGCCAAGCACTAGGACCTATGAGGTCATTCAGCGCTGAAACGGAAACTGACAGTAAAAGGTTTGAAAGGTGTAACAGGAGGAAAACCTCGCAGCTGCACTATGAATCAATTGCTAGGAGATGGTGGAAAGTAAGATGGAAGAAAGATAATATGAAAGGAGGTACAGTAAAAGGAACGAAAGGGGTTGCAGCTAGGGGCCGAAGGGACGCTGCAAAGAACCTTAAGTAATGCCTACAGTGCACCGCATGAGGTGCACTGACGGCACTATCCCCTATCGGGACTACGATGTACTGATACTTACGGTGCCATACCTGGTCACTGCATGCCCAGTGAAATATGTCGCTGTAGCAAGCATAGTCACGAACGCAGATATTTTGTCGCGGCTAGCGAGCTGTTCCATAGTTGAGTTCAAGTGTGTGCAGAAATGTGAAAAAACCATGGCCAATTTTTTTTCTTTGCAGTCCACTGTGTCGTTAGTAGCTGTAACAGCTTTTTTTCAGATAATACGTTTGTGGTTTTCCTCATGGGGAATGGCGTGTTCCATATCGGTAAACGAATTCGGACCACAACGACTAGTGTTCCACCAGGGATGACTTCTCAATTAATGCAACCAACAACAAGTACTCTTGCTATGGAAGTTTTGCGGTCAATATGAAACTTTTCTACTTTATACCGTCCCATACATGTTATAGTAGGCTGTGTCCGTCCAGTAATTTACAAAACTTAAAGCAATTAGGTGCAAACCACTTCGCTACACGACATGTATTCCAAGGCTGCGAGCCATTCATTGGCGTCTTGCTGACAAACAAGGAATCTGGAAGAAACCTCTTCCTATCCTAGGGGGAATATCCAAACTCATGATATTCCAAGAAAGTGACTCTAGGAATCGAAGCAGAACATAGATACTGAGATGAGGTCGGCGACCACAGACCACCTTGGAGGGCCAGTGTTAATCTCACTTCATTGTAAACAGTTATTTCTGTGGCAATTTTCGAGAGAAAATGATTGATTTTGAAGTCACTCTCCCTTCTGTTAATCAACAGCTGGAACGGGTATTTTTAGAAGGGAAACTATAAACAATCTGCGCTCTAAAGCAGGAGAGTTTATATAGTCAAAACCCACGTAAAAGCTTAAAAAAGTAGAATTTGTAGGTTTTTTAAAAACAATACTGATTTCGTTTCGTATAAAGTAATATAAAGCAGAATGATACGTACAAAAGCCTGGAACGAGACAGGGAATCAATATTAACTGGAAAAATTTGCGGGTAAGGATAAATAGGAAAGATTAATTATTTTATGCTTTATAAAAACTAAGGAAAAATAAAGTGTATTCGTTCGTGAAGTATAGAGTAATCTTCACTTCCAAGACACTCATTATAAATTTAATAAATTTGACCAGTAAAGAGATTACATCTTAAATTACATCCAAAGTAACGGGGTTCCACGTAATGAAACACTGGGTAGCAAAGAATATGTGAAAGGCGAAATTGTGTCTATTATGTCATCGAAATGGGAACTGAATTAATTCCTGAAGTTGAATTTATAAGTTCTTCTAATTGTCGATTATTCAGTCGAGAATAGCAAATGGACCAAGGCCACTAAAAGTTTTCACTTCAGTTCATTGACTCCGAGGAAATAATTGGGCACTTTAGGATTTGTCATTATCTTCTTATAAGTCGCTGGAGATTCTGTAGCCAAGGGATTTACATTCGTCGTCTGCTCTTCAACATGGTCCATTCCGCTGCAGTTCTTGCCGCGCCAAAAATGGCTTATCAACAATATTAATTAGAAATTTTAACTCTGCTGACGTCATGTTATTTGTACTTTCGCTTTCTCTTCGTTCTGTTAGCCGGATGCGATTTAATTTCCGTCAGTTTATGTTATTACCGATATTTAATTTTTTCGATATGAAGAACTGTATAATGTATACATGTACTGTATGCTTGACTGTATGCGTGTTACCCCTAAAAATTTAAAGGTATTAATCTTTCTTAATTATGTAATAGATGATTTGCATGGCGTGATTTACCGAATGTTTAGGTCACAGTCAAATTTTCGGTAGTCGTTAACAAATCTAAAAATTGCATGTTCTGAAATGCATTCTGAAAGCATAGTAACACAAACAATAAGTCCGAAGTCCATCAATTATTGTTATTGTTTCTTTGCCTTTTTATGTTTCGGTTTTTCTTGATATATCGTTCGATTTTGTGGAGCATTTACAGTAGTCTTAAAAAAAATTGTTTCAAAGTTTTTATTTCATATTTTCAGATAATTCAGAAACACACAACAGTGATAAGCAAAAACTTCAGTCTCGGGCCACGCCTTAATTAAATTTAGTTGCTTCTCAGCATTTCTCTAACTGAATCATTGAAAATACTCCAAGCAGGTCATTGGACACTCTTTAATTAAATCTAAGCTTTGAGGAATCTCAAAGAGGTTCAATAACATTTGATTGAATTTATTTCTCAGAAAAAGGTACGGTAAAATATTTACGGATGTCCATTTTCACGTGTAATCAGCCGAGGCTGGTAAGGGCGCATATTTGGCTAAGGAAATAAACTGAAAACTGTGCATCTGGGGCATAAGAGTTGAAAGACAAATCAGGCATCACTGAGTTTTGATTCCGGATGTATATCAAAATTAACCCCTCGTGATTTTATGCATTATATGAGTGTAAAGAAAGAGTGATGGAAAGAATAATGAAAAGTCAGGAAATGCTGAAAAAAAATGTCGTTTAACTGAACGATGAAGCAGACTTGAGTGAGGAGAGTCCTAAAGAAAATATTAAGATTAACCAGTGGATATGGAAGTTGTCGCCACAATAAACATTCGTATGCAGTTTGGATAGGACCTCAGTAATAAGAGCAGAAGAATGGGAGACATTAATCGGCACTGAAAAGTCTGTTCACGAAAAATTCTAGAAAAAGTTTAATAGCCCTGTCTACACTACGGGCACTGTCCGGCGGGCAAACGCTGTTCCCATAACCCGTTCCACTATACTGACCGACCGAGTATGGAGCCAGAACGATGCGATTGCCTGGTAACACTGCTTCAGAAGCGAGAGAAAACATAAACAGCTGGAAGTGCCCGACGGGCATGCCCGCTAGTGTGGACAGGCCATAAATGTGACAATGAATGGGGCTGTGGAGATGTGAATAGTTTACAGTTTCAGGAGGCTAGATGCATTTGAAATGCTGAACACACGAGAAAAACACCAAAATCGGCAGAAGAGAATATATAACGGAGAGAACTTGAGATAGGAGAGATCACTGTCCTGGGAGAGAGGGTCTTGGAAGGCAACCTCGTAGGGGACAAAGATAATTTTGGAATATAAAACGAATGTCTGTACTAGGTGTATTATCATTCATAAACAAACTCAGTTTTGAGAATAACACAGCTTCTTTATATGAAACCTGTTAACAGATCGTAAAAAAGATTCGTGGTAGGAAATAATAAAAAAAGGGGAAATATACAGTATACAGGTATTTTTATGAGAACTAACCAACATAGGAACGCAACGCGCGTAATCAAAGAGTAGAAAAGAACTAACTCGCTATAAGACACAGGTTTTTCAGCCGCGTAGTGTGAGCAATAATTATGAAGATTTCATTGTCCGCTGTACAAAAGATTATCGTGTCACCAGATTTTTTTTATTTTTATTTTGCTGTGAATCATTGTTGCTGTTTGTCTGATGAGGCCGATTCGACAAAATCCGCCTGAAAATTTTCTGTTCACGGTAACTAAGTTGTGTCGAGGGGAATTTTTTTGAAACAGAAATTTGAAGACGTAATAAATGTTAATGAACAGTAAAAGGACCAAAACAATCAGTGCTTTATATATATATATATATATATATATATATATATATATATATATATATATATATATATATATATGTGTGTGTGTGTGTGTGTAAAATGTGTGTGTGTGTATGAAACTTTGTTGCTTATGCACGCGCGGTTTTTTCTTTATACTCACCATACCCTGGGAATAACTTATGCCCAAGGGGGAATTATAAATGATTAGTGCTTCTGACCCGTCCTGGGTTTGAAACAGAGGCTTTGGCTTAGAATCTAAGTTAACAGTTGACTTTGATAACTCGTCCCTCAAGAGATAATTCCATATGGTATAAGTTTTCAAAATATATAAATATATATATATTTTATAAGTATATGCATATATACTATATGCATATATTGTATATATGTATATATATACATTTATAGATATAGATAGACATACACATACATATATATATATGTGTGTATGTAACCTAGTCATGTGTTGTTTTACCTTCTAAATAACAAACTAGAGCTAATGAAATGAATTACATATTTATGTATATATATATATATATAAATATATGTATATATATATATATATATATATATATATATATATATATATATATATATATATATATATATATATATATATATATATATATATATATATATTTCATATATATACATATATATATATATATATATATATATATATTTATATATATACATATATATATTTATATATATATATATATATATATATATATATATATAATCTATATATTCATCAACAAAGGAAACACATTAGCACTAGATTTTATACATATGATAAAATGAGTAACTCGATTACATTCATTAACGTAGAAAGTCCGTCATCCCTTTTCTGGTAAATGACAGTCACACACAAATGTCGAAAAGAAGTTCATCCACGATTCCGTCTGAAAGTTTCTGAAAAGTGCCGAAGTCTCAAGAAACGTCAGCAAAACCGCAATAAAGACATTACAACATCCTTGGTTTCTCTAATCATAGTAGATGTCATTGAAATCGGGCCGAAAAATGGAACACAGTAGCCTGACCGTTTTTTGTAGATCGTGCTACAACAATACGATTTTAGTGGAACTGTCTTGAAGACCTTCGTTTCACCAGTAGCGCGAAGTGAAGAATGGATTTGGGAGCCTTGACTTCGTTAGCAACGGTTGTATTTTGAGATAACAGCTGATTCTACTCCTGATTTCTGCACACTTTATTCCTTTGGTTCTCCTTTCGTACTGTTCCTTCGTCCTTCGGTGTATTCCTCAATAAATTTATGTTCGTTCACTTTTCTGTTCATTCAGCTGGGCAGATTCCATCCATATTTGATCATTTTTCTGTTTCATTCGCCACTAGAGTCGCTTCCCTAGGGGAACTCTAAAGAAAGATCAAAATATCATTCATGCACATATACATATACACATATATTTATATATATATAATGTATATTTGTATGTGTATATATGTGTATATATATATATATATATATATATATATATATATATATATATATATATATACACACACATATACTTAGACACGTATACAGAATATGTGCGTGTCGAAATCCCATCCTATGTCATCTTCAGACTTCATCCTTAAGTGCCACAGCAGAGAGAGATCAATCCCTAGCGATAGGAAACGGATAATGAGTATGTACGTATGTATGAATATTGCCTCAGTTGCTTACTGCCCTCTAACCCTCAAAACAGGACATTGTCTTTTCTCCTACATTTGGGAGGTCAATCTTGCGAATGCATTGCCAAAGTTACTCTTTGGATGGATCCCAAAGAGTCAGTATTTACCCAAGTTAAGTTTACTGCGACCAAAGCAAAACAGGAAGAAAGAGATAGAGAAAATAAGAGAAAAATGCAAAACATTTTTGTTTTTTCTTCTTTCTTCTTGAAAGAAGGTTCTGTTCCACGTCATTGTATTGAGTTACGCACGGACGATTATTGCTTCCACGTTCAGTTTTTTTGTTCAGAAATGCGTAAAAAAAAAAATCCTTTGACATTTCTCGCTACAATGGAACCTCATAGGGGACCATGCATAGATACGTTGCGTGCCATAGGTTAATTCAGAAACGTGAAGAGAACGTCACCATTGCCACAACGATTGAGTGGAACTATAAAGAGAATGGTTCTTCTCTCATTCATTGTCATAATATATATATTATATATATATATATATCTTTATATAGATATGTACACACACACACACACATATATATATATATATATATATATATATATATATATATATATATATATATATATATATATATATATATATATATATCATTACGCTTGAAGGTGGGGGAAAGAAACTTACCAAAAGGATGCCGCTAATCTAACGGTATCACCTCCAAGAGTAAAAACAATAAGAAGGGACGGGGGGGGGGGCTGAAGGCCCTACTTTAGAGGGATTCTGGAGATAAATTCTTAGGATAGCTAAATTACATGTATTTGCAATAGAAAATCAGAAGACAGGGAGGAATAAGGCGACCCACTAGGGAGTCCTGCAGCAGCACATAAAACGAACAATGGATTTTAGCCGAGTGCCGGGGATTACACTTCAGTGGCACAGTTCATAAGGTAGCAATTGGAATTTCCTCGGTGCAGCCAACAAGTATACAATCGTGGCAGAGGGGTCCACAGTGGCAAGCGCTCCTTTCTGCAGTAGAGAAAAGCATACAATCGCTTAACCAGTTAACTAGAATAGTGGTGATAAGAGGCTAGCGTTGTGAGCAACAGAAATCCTCTTTACATAAAACACTACTGAATACACTTAATAAACTTGTGACACAAGTTTAATATGACAGGTCAGGTCTGTGTGAGAATTGCTCTTTGAAACGGAGACGTTTAGGAGGAAGAAAAATGCTAAGTGACTGGACAACCTCAATTCCTTACTGTACCTTAATTCTGAAGAGATGGCTCCTGTAGTCATACCAATGGAGGGACAGGTTGGGGTGGGGGGATTGGCACTGGGTTTAAGATACTAGGACTAAGTCATTCAGCCACTGAGGGATGCTAGCTTTGAAGGAGTGGGCAGTCAAGAGATGTGACTTGCTTCGCGGCATTCTGGTCTCTCTCCCAATTTCTGCGATGGGGGCTATTTATTAGCTCCTAGGATTACAGGCTCTTTTTATTCCAGATGCATTCTGGGTATGTCCAACTTTCTTTTTGGGTGAAGGCTGGGCAGTTAATATGTCCAACTTTCTCTTTTGGCGAAGGCCAGTTAATGTGTGCCCCAAGCCATACAGAAGGCATGGACGCCTTAATCATTGCCTTGGGTCATTCAGGAGGCTAGGCGTCTTCTTCAAGTTCAGGTCAGCCTGGAATAGGAGGCTTATCGCAGTCACAGAGCTCAAGAGAGGATTAAAAGCAACAAGGGAAATCAGAGTGAGATTGGAGAGGCAAATCTCCACGACTGACGGTCAGAGTGTGTCGGCAAATGAACTTAATTAACAGAAGGTTATTAAGTTTGTTTATCATGAACATTTACATTATTCTTGAAAGGCGAGTTGCCTTGAGAGAGTTAACTTTCTTAGCAATATATATATATATATATATATATATATATATATATATATATATATATATATATATATATATTCAACATTAAACCGTTTCTTCTAACAGGGGGTATCTCCCAAGAAATGTGCACCTCAGTTGCTGAATTATGGATGAACCCTAAATGCTGAAAACTTCAGCAACACTAACTGCTCAATACACTTACGCAGAGGGCACATGTAAGATGTGGTGCTGAAAATGTAATTGATGACTGACAGGTTGTGTAAGGTACATCTGGACGAGGGAAAAGTTACCGAAAATTGGGTGAGAAGAATAATTATTATGAAAAATGAATTACTGAATTACAAGGGATAACATTACTGGGCATACTAAGGAGGGTATATAGAAGGATTTAGATTGTGAAGGGTTGATATGAGAAAAAAAGCAGCATGGGTTATGACAATGAAAACGGTTTGTGGATCAAATAGTTATTATGAAAAAGTTTTTATGTGAAATTTGCGAGTAAAAGGAAATGGCTGCTTGTGGCTCATTTGGACTTAGAAAAAAAGCTTATATAAAGAAACTGGCAGAGGTGTGACATGGTAAATACTAAAGATTTTTGATGCCGGACTTACTTAATTTAGAGTGATGAAAAATTTTAAAGAATAAAGCAAAGAGATTGTTAGGAAATGTAGGTGGGAGTATGACTATTTGAAATTAAATTGCGTTTGTCCTTAGCCTACAAAGCTGTTTGCAATGTTTGTGAATGGAGTGATGTGAGAAGTCACAACAGTGATGGGATAGTTTAGCAAGGAGGGTAGAAAGGCATATGCTAAAGATTTGGAAGAGATTAAGAGTGTTTAGGAAACTAAAGTAGATTGTTGAGCAAACTCTCCTTCAGGGAAGTAAAGTGTGGATGTTCAATGCGAATGTTGAAGCTGCAGAGACGGACTGTCAGCGCAGATAAGTAAGATGAGGAAGGAAATGAGAATTTTTTTTCTCTGGTGAAAGTTTTGAGCTTGCGTCCATATTTGAACAATATATAGTTACTGACTTTGAAGGGAATTGCCATTGCAGACTTAATTTTTACTTACTTGAATTATGATTATCGTTAATTTCTCATTATTTTCTATAACTTACTCCTTGGAAATAAGTAATTTTAGAAATTTTTCATTTAAGGAAAACTACGTTGTTGAAATATTATTAAAACACAAACTAAAATCAAATAAAACGAAAGTGACTGGTGTCCAGATTTCAACACCTGTGGTACATTACAGCTGTCGTACCTCGGATGTCAGCTGTATGATAACTTCAAAACGTTCCTCCCACAAAAGCACAAAGGCCTAATCACTACGAAATAAGCTATCTGGAATTTAGTGTTGCGGAGGAGTAAAGAGAAGACTGAATAGTTTGGGATCCAAAAGAAATCTTTCGGTGGAAACGGAAACATAGAAAAAATTCGTCTCTATGTCGCTTAAAATTTTTGATACACCGCCAGCGAGGAAAAAAATTATGTATGGAACCACCTTGCTGTGGAAATCAGTTGTAGATTAAATAGCTCAGGAGACAGTTATAATTTGATACAGTTGAAATGTGCATCGAACAAATATCTTCCATTTTAAGGTGTGAAGATGAAGAGTGATAAGAGAAATGAGGTTTATTGGTGATGTAGTGTGTTTATGTCTTGAGGAAGGACACCTGTTCAAGACAGTGTTTTTAATATGAATTTGAACTGAATTTATACAATTTATTACATGAAACTGCGCTGAATATGTATGCAAGTGGCGTATGTATCGGTAGCATAAATAAGAATTGTTCAAAATAGAATTACTCCTTGTAGTACTACGCGGGGGAGGGGGGGGGAGGCGCTTGTCTTCTTCTCAATGGCTCGCGTTCTTACATTACTGCTGAATTTTCAGTGCCTTTGCCGAAGTTAGAAGAGACATCAATAGACTTTGATGACTGACAGCGCGATGTGGTGTTCAGCGCTGAGGCTGGTGCCATGTCTGTACCCCCGTCAGGTGTGCCACATACAGTGTGTATTGCGTGGCACACCGTATATAGTATTAAAGGAGATTTCAGAGTCCCTGCGGCCCTAGGTACATTGCTTTCGGTCTTTCACTTTCCGCACATTCATTTCTGCCTCTTACCTCTAATGTAAGAACAATTCCCTCGGCCGAACCATGTGAGAGGCTGGCAATTTAACTTTAAAAGTTACCGTTGCTCTCCTCTCCTAACGTCATCTGCTTCCCAAACTCTGCCTGTTAGTCTACTCCACGCATCTCAAAGCGTAGGCTGATATGGTCATTCTTTTTACACTGAGTCGAAGGTCTTCCTTCTCCCCTTCTGTTTCCCGATCGATCACTTTCGTTAACTGGTTTTAAGTGCATTGCCGATGCAGTTAGCTTCCGTAAAGCAAGTTGGAAGGAAAATTAATTAGTGTTTGTTTGAGCTCAAACTGAGAGATGAAGCTGAAATGTGAATTCGAAATTTATTCAGTGAAACATCACAGAGCGTAACTTCTGCATACATATGTCTCTCTCTCCCTCTCCTCTCTCTCTCTCTCTCTCTCTCTCTCTCTCTCTCTCTCTCTCTCTCTCTCTCCTACGCTCCGTCTCCCTCTCTACCTCTCTCTTTCACTCTCACACACACGCACTCACACTCAAAACACGGTCTTACGCACACGCATACTACCTTTCTCAGAGCTAGCAAGGCAGAAATATGTGGCCTGTAACTTCTGTGCTTCTGTTTCCACCCATCTGATCTTAAGCGTTCCCTGTCTCTTCCCAGAAATTAGTCATGTTCGGCACCTTGCATTATAGTATACGCATACACACTCGGGTGAGGTTTAAGAACAGGAAGTCAAGAGATAGGATGACAGGCAAGAGAGCGGACGCATAATGTTGCATGTGTCAAGTGCATCGCAGGCTTCTTTTTTACGTGGTGCGGAAAGGAGAGGAAGAGGAAGGAGAACAGGACGGCATATGATAATAAAAATGTAAAAGAAGAAGAGGAAGACGGACGAAGGGAACAGAAAGTAAATAGAACGGTAGACGAAGAGTAAGGACTAAGACAAGCAATGGTAAAAAATGTGGGAGAGCTCCGGTGGGTGAGGCAACTCCGGTCGTCGGGTCACTAACGTCCGTTGGTTAGTTTCTCCTCGTACTCTCGCAACACACCTGTAAGACTGGCAGAGCAGCAGTGATAACCCAGTCTCTGTTGGTGTTGCTGCTCGCTGCCTACTCAAGACAACTGCTGCGCTTCTTTCAACCAAGACTTGACCCCGTATTGTGTCTTGTACTTCATTACGAGTGTAACGACCTTCACATGACGAGAATGAGGTTCGCCAAGCAGCGGTAGATTTGGGTTTAGAAAGACAACACTCATTGGATGAGGTGGCGGGAACACAAGAACAAAGCATGGTTTTACAGAGAAGTCATGAGCATGAACTGTAAAAGGCGAAAACATTTCAGCATGGCCTCTCGGGTGTCGGGTTAATCAAGACTAACTGAATCTCACGAAAACACTGAGAATTCGACAACCTGGTTATGGGACGTAAGTCTAGGTGTTGGGCAAAAGAAAGAAAATAACAAACTCTGGAACTTATTTTGTGCTTGGAGGACTGTCATTCGAAGACTTTTTTTTTTCACTGATGCACTTCAACAACGCAAACTTCTCTTTTTAGGTTCACAAAGACTTTGTTTCGGAAAATATCTTACGTGATGTTGTACCTTCCACCGCCAGTGTTCAAATTCCTCCTTTGGAGTTCACGGACGCTCAAGTACGTCCACGCCTCTGACAAGTAAGTGGAGCGGAGTGAAAGTGTTCTGACCTATTGCTTAAGGTAGCCAGGTTACTCTGCCTGTCTATTTGTCTATCTGTAAATTTCTTAATTTGCTTATCACGCCGAACAGGAAAACAATAGGAGACAGATATATCTATTTAAATTTCGTAGTTTATTTAACTTGTTGAAGAAAGAAATTGTAGACGCTGCTACGTTTCGTCTTGAGCTTTTCAAAATTCGTAAGACAGATTTGCTTCTTACTTTTCTCATTCTGCGTAGATGACGTGTTCCTTTCAGTTTTTCATCTATCAATCATTTTCTTATTTTGCATATTATGCCGAAGAAGAAAACAGAAAATTTTAAAAGATTTTTTTTTATCTCATCCTGTGTAGCTGACACATTCTTTAAAATTTTTCATAGACCTAAGCTATCTTCTTCTTGAGCTTTTTATGTTTTACATCGTGCTTGGATGCCCCCAGTTATACTTCGTCATTTCGTTAGTCAATCGTGATAAATAGGAAAGAAGCAAAGCAGTTGCTTGCGCAATCTTGTTCGACGAAAAACCGAATGGCAACTGAGCTGACGCACCTCGAGTGTTTTCCTAGATCCTTGTTTTCTGTTGATGTATTTGTGTATGTTGTTTGTGTATAACTATTTGTACGTTATTCTGTTTTTGTTTCGTCGCTCTCTTACACATTTATGGTGAACCTTATGATAACTGCATAAAAGAACAAAGACAAGAAAGAATAACGTATAGCTTATCAAGGAAAAATAACAACGGTAATAAGGAGTTGAATTAACCAAATCGTTTTTCGTTCTCAGGTACACATAAAACTCGAACACACTGCAGGGGAATATACTAGGAAAATGGATAGAAAATAAGAAGTAACAAGTAACAAGTTTCTTCGGCGCAGTCGAGTTTTCTCTGCAGCAGCTACAGCGTATAATCAAGGCCACCGACAATAGAGCTATCTGTCGGTGGTCTCGGTATAATGCCGTATGAGCCGTGGCTCAGAAACTTTTACCGCGCCCCGGTGGTGGCCTAGCCTATATCGTTGCCAGAAGCACGATTATGGCTAACTTTAACCTTAAATAAAATTAAAACTACTGATGCTAGAGGGATGCAATTTGGTATGTTTGATGATTGGAGGGTGGATGATCAACGTGCCAATTTGCAGCCCTCTAGCCTCAGTAGTGTTTAAGATCTGAGGGCGGACAGAAAAAAGTGCGGACAGAAAAAAGTGCGGACAGAAAAAGATGCGGACGGACAGACAAAGCCGGCACAATAGTTTTCTTTGACAGAAAACTAAAAAAATACCTGGAGTGAGGAAGATTTCCAAATGAATGCTATGCAGAACTATAAAATGCATCTGCTCAAGCAATCATGAAAGCCTATGGCAGTGTTCATTACACGGTAGAGGATTGTTGGATCCCGTGAGATTTCTGTAAATTGTGGTACCATCCTTATAATGATATAGGAGCCGAAAAGTTATGTACCTGGAATAGATTTAGATGAAGAATCAAAAGAAACAAATATATTACAATTACATTATCTGTGACTTCCGTCGGCTAGTAGTGGATGCGACGCTGAGGTTACATATCGTCTTTCCATTGTCGTGACTGAAGTCAAAAGATGAGAGACGATCTGTGTAAAGTTAGTAGTATAAAACAAATAGTGACATTCATAATAAACTAACGAGGAATATGCCCAAAACCGCAGGCAGTTCCTAATGCAGAAAACTTAAGCTCAAAGAGCACGCTAACCTTTAAAATCGAAAAAAATATTGTCAGCTATTTTGTGACAGTCCTGCAGAACAGATGAAGATGGCAGAACGCAGTCATATTCGTGTGAGACTTTCAGAAAGAAAAATGCTAAGAACGGGCAAGGCATTGCACGAAAATTTTCCCGCACTGAGAAGATCTTTCAAGATTTTTGAAGACCTGTCTATCCAGAAGACATATTTCAATACATATTTTGCCACGTTTTGAATATTGTTCCCCGGTTTGGTCTTCAGCCGTTGACTCGCATCTTAAATTGGCGGATAAAAATTTATTTCAGATCTTAGTTTAAATCTCTAGCACCGTCTTTCGAATAGTTCATTATGCATACTTTATACATTTTTCATAATTCTTCCAAGTATAAACCATCCATCACTTAGATATGCAGTTAAATCAAAAAGCTTTACCTTTTAGCTTGTGAAGTTCAGTACCACATGGATGTCTAGTTTTGTTCCAAGGCTATCGGGACTCTTTTCATATTTTCATTTATTTATTTAACTTATTTTTCTATGTAAATTCTCGTATGTAGTTTATATTTTACTAACTTCTTACCGCACCGGGCCACTTGTCCTATTGAAACCTTGGTTACGTAGCATTCTGCTCTTCCATCTAAACTTCCGTCTTTGCTATTAATAATAATCCTAATAGGTACGATTCGTCACTGAATATCGATTTATTCAAGTAAATTATAAACTGTAATAAAAAAAAAAAACTGGAACTCCTGATGGACTCGAGGAGGACGGATAAAAGGACCCAAAAATACACAAAACACCCACAGAAATGAAGTGAAATTGAAGCAAAGAATTGGAATGGCGTCTTCATCAAATACGATGGTGAAACACAAGTCACAGGTGTGTTATTTGAGAGAGAGAGAGAGAGAGGCACCCTTTGCAATATTCCCACGTTGGAAATAAATACCCTTGGTAGAAAGTGGAATGAAAGCTGTTACTTGGGATAACAGCGGTTAAACTGCCCAAAAGAGATTGCAATACACCTTCAACGAGAAGTAAGAAAACGGACAAGACGATTCGTTTAAAGCCACAGTTTTTGCGTTAATGGTTGTGCAGACAGTGTAGTTAAATCAGTAGGATTATGTGTATATATCAAAATCCATCGATTATTTGCATTATACGACTGGAATTTCATTAACTGAATTGTTTACCACTTTCTTTCTAACAAGTGCAGAGAAGCATCAGAGATCGTCCGCTGGGTGACAACACATGTTCACTTCCAGCCACTTCAACAGGTGTTCGCTAACTTGAGCCTTTTCGAGAGATGCAGTAAAACAGGCTATCAAGTATCAAAGATTGTTTATTCATATGTATATATATATATATATGTGTGTGTGTGTGTGTGTGTGTGTGTGTCCTTAAAGATATATATGAGAATGAAAGAAATTCCTGCCTAATTTTCATGAGATGCATTGACTATAATGAAGCCAGAAACTGACTTCTTCTTCCAGGCATACATTAAACTGTTCATATTTAATTAAAACTAACTAGTTTATACTTGAAGTGCCGATTACGAGGGTACATGCAAGTGTCGGCGCACTGATGAAGAGCTTTCTGTGCAGGTGTATGAAGCAGCTGATGTTGCACATGTGCACTTCACATGGTTTCAACCCTGATTCAAAAGTTCCAATATGATTTATTGAACTACAGTATACTTAATTAAGCACCGGAGTGTTAATATCCCTTTGGGCTTCAAGAGGACGTGAAAGGAAGAAGCATATGAATGGAATATTTTATAAACCAAGGAACAAATGAGCTGTTAAACAGTTTTCCGAACAGGCTTGGATTCACTTCTTGAGAATAATCCACAAATATGCTCGCAATTTTATATGCATATATACATATATATATATATGTGTGTGTGTACACATGTATATATATATATATATATATATATATATATATATACAGTATATATATTTATATGTATATATATATAATATATTTATATAGATATGTGTGTGTGCGCATGTGTGTATCGCAAAGCGGTTTCATCATAAGAAGCTGACTTCAAATACAAGAGCCTCAGGCGCTGGCCATAAGTCTCCAACGTACAATAATCCATTTCTCCGATAACCATTTGCCTTGTGTGTCTCCATGGACTTCAAAGGATATAAAAGCCATTTCTATATCTGAGACTGATGTTGCCTTATGTGCAATCAAAGTCCTAGACATACTTTTAGGTATTTGTTCACCTGTTCTAAACTATTTGTAATGTTTACTTTGCATCAGTGAACTTATATACCTTTTTCATTTCTACTCAACATCTTTTGTAGCTCAGTTATCTGCACACGTTTCAAACCATGTTCTTTCACGTAAAGATTTTTCTAATTAAACCTTCGTTCAGTTCCAAATTTTGTTTCCTCCGACTCTTATTTCATTGCAAATATGTTGCGAAGCTCCTTGCACCTATTCGTCACCAACACTTTGGCTTTTAACCTGAATGAAATTTAATACCCAGTCATAGCATACTCCTAGTATTCCAGTTATTAAATTAATTGCTTTGTAGCTTCCAATTTGATCTCAAGTCTGACTCTTGTTAATATTAGCTTCGAACCATTCTTTACTTAGTGGTCTCCTTGAAACTGTATAGATTAGGATCATAAGCCATTCCACCGACCTTATACACGGACTTATTTTATCCCACAAAACACTATTAATCAACAGACTCATATCACCCTTTATTTCAGTCCTTCCCTTTTTTGTTTCAAATATTCTAAATTTAATCTTAGATATCACTCTTTGAAATGCTAGTCACAGATGACTATCCAGTCCATTCATCCTCAATACTTTTATATGATTTTTACAAGATTTTGTTACAGTTTACGCAGATGAATGCGCACCCCAAGCAACATTTCCTTCTTCGCTCTTTCAAACTCTAGACAAAAATCCATATCGAATATCTGCGTCTGATCCCCTGGCACTTCTTTGCATGACTGTCATAAACTCTTTGGTTCAATTAGGTTCTTTTGATACATCCGCATATAAAAACAAAAGTAAAAGTGCACTCACTCATGATAGTGATTCCTCACTTTTCGTATAAATCCTACTATTCCTCTGTCATCAAACGTAGAATCTTGATGTTTTCACATTAAATTCCTATAGGGTATAATACAGATTGCACAATTCAAGGCCCTCCTTCACAGCTTCGCTGATATAAACGTATTTGCGTTAGATGATACGTCATGGTTTGGAGTACAGTATTATTGTAACAAGTGAGAACTGGCTGATGGGATTTCTATGAGAGAGAGAGAGATAGAGAGAGGAAATTTACAAGGAAGTAAAAACAACTGATTTTGAATTTTCAAATAATTTTCATTCTAACATACAGATGTCTAATGATTAGCATTTCGTTTATTCAGATTTGTCCAGGATTTTTCGAGGTCCAGATACAGAAGGCAGGTTTTGGGACAAGAGTGCAGGATCAGTTAGCCAGAGGTCTGCGTCATGAAATGCAGTGTCACACAGTGCTCGTTTTCCACATAGAGATATTTTACTTATTAAAGTAATAAAAATAAGAGAAACTCGGTAGCTCTCATCGGAGTGCCTGGTTAGCAGTTCGTGTCTTCATTTATGCACATCATATCATACACATTCCAGGAGGGAGTCTGTCCTATACTTTCATAAGAATGATCTTATTTTCCATGAACAACTTACAAAAAAAAAAAAAGTAGATCGAGAGACGAACTCGTAGCTAACGCATCAGCTTAGCAGAAAAGTTCTATTTGAATGGAATTAATTTTATATAATTAAGTCTAGAAACTAACTTAATTTACTGCACATCTGTAGAAAAAGAATCTCAAAACTTAAGAATGCAATATACCTGTTCAAAGGCGCATCCTTTACGAAGATGACAATATTAGCTTTAGCTGTTATCTTATTCATGCCTAATTAACCTTTAGCACCTGTTGGCTCCGACCACTGTCCCTTTGAATACATCATTCGCTTGATCAGCTGTTGGGCTGATGTCCTGCCAAGAGTCCCTTTTAGATAGGATGAATTTGATGAATCTGCTTAGCAGTATGCTATATATTTATAAAGGTACACGTCAGTAGGGAGAAGTAGGCCTATTAATATGGCTGTCTTTCCTGTCCTTATGATTATCGGGAGAAAATCATTTGTTTTACTGGCATGTTTGTTGTTACGCCCGGAATTTGGACGGCTGCGCCAGAAGCTTAGTCTCGGAAGACAATTTATGGCCTCATCTTCTTGGTTAGTTCTAGAATATCACATGAAGTTGCTTCCTAGATGAGTTCGTTTTACGCCAAAAGTACACGACCGGGACAAGTTTGAAATGTTTCCATACAATTTTTCCATATGTTTTTACAAATTCCCGAATTTTTGGGGGTTGCAACACTGCAATTTTTAAAAGTGCATCAGTATTGCCAGTTTCCTTTCTTTCAGGAAATATTATTCAATCCTTTTTTCATCTACGAAACGGAACTGGGTTAAGTGGAACAAATGTCTTGTGGTAAATATTACTGAGTTATCAATGTTCCGTATGATAGAAGGTCTGCTGCAGTTTTCCTTGCTAGGGTAAATTTAACAAACTCGTGGTAATTATACAACTCTAAGTGAATGGCAAATATAAGATCATGGAAAGAGCTGGTACTGAGTGAGTCCTTTGTTTCAACAGAGGGAAACCCACCGAGAAAGGAGTTTTTGTAGATCGGAAAGAGGCCGATGGCACACATGAAAAAGATTACGGCAGAGAGATTGTCTAGGACGATAGTTTGTAGATATATTCATTAGATACAATGTACATTATATATATATATATATATATATATATATATATATATATATATATATATATATATATATATATATATATATATATATATATATATATATATATATATACTGTATATATATATTCGCTGAACAAACTGCTTCAGTGTGTCCTTATGAATAATGTGGACTATCGTTAACTTTTTCCTTTACTTCATTAATTAATATTTATGCATGACGCTTCATCTAATACACTCACAGGCACTGAGCTACTCTTAACAAAAACTTCAAGTCTTTAAAATATTGTCTATGGCTAAAAAAAAAAAAACGAAAGCGCAAACTCCACTTAATGGGTCTTTTTCTCCTATTATTAGTCATACTATTTTTACATTTAAGGTCTAATTGTGAATGTCCTGTCAGCCTCGAAATAAACAAGTCGCCGATAACTCATCTGTCTGTCTGTGTCTGCCTGTATGTTTGTCTGTCATCATACTGAATGAAATATTTCGTTTTTTAGTCTTAGTGCCGAATACTTAGCATTCACGAGACTCCTCCTTTTCAGATTTCGTGTGCTTTTGATGTCAATCTTCATCTTCATGTGCATCCTACTCCTGTCTGTCCAGCGCGTTCCTGAGAAGTAAGAAAAGAAATTAAGTTCCGATAAAAATTCGCGAGCGTTTGTAGAGAAGAGTGCGTTTCTCTCTCTCTCTCTCTCTCTCTCTCTCTCTCTCTCTCTCTCTCTCTCTCTCTCTCTCTCTCTTGTTTTTTTAAGTATTCAGTGTCCTACAAGGACAAAGGTACATATCTTCCAGTATAAATTCATATTGTTATTTAGCCTTTACTCAAAGTAAAGAAAGGTAGTCCCTGTTTTATAAATCTTAATTTTCATTTTCATGAAGTAATCAATCACTTCATTTCTTTTATGCTGTCAAAATTCTTGGCAAAATTCGTTCCGGCGGTACTGATAGAGAAAGGATGGTCTTCGGCACCTCTTTCTCCCGCTGAATCATGCATCTAGCAACCCACCTTGTTGCTCGTTGTATTGCTCTTCGCTTTTTAGTACTTGGGAGTTGCAAAAGACTTCTTGGTCCCCAGCCATCCTCATGCTACTGCACAGGCCCTGTCAACTGGTTCGTGTTGAATTCGACCTGCTGAAGTCTCAGAGAGGATTGTTCTTCTGCCAGAGAAAGGATTTCATTGATGTGCTGTTTAAGCTTTAGCTGCCTTTTGTAAGTGGTTAGGAACTGGAGATTAAACAGCAATTTCTCTTTAAAATCCTCTTATTTACACCATCGCCCATTTATGAATTGTCACTAAGTCATCCCTTTGTGTCAGCCTGTGTCAAAATTCTGTGCTCTTGTGTACAGGTATTTTTCTTACCAAGTGAGATCCGTCAGATATCCTTTTCAGACCCTTAAAAACCCATTTTCCTCACTGTCATATTACTGTACAGCCATGTGCAAGCTGTTCTGTATATTTTCCAATACCGACTGCTTATTTCCAAAAAGCCTCGTCCACGAGACTTGGCAGTTCTCTTTGATTTTCTTCTTTAGAGGCGAGATGAGACTGAAGAACGAGACCAAGTATTCGTCTGTAACTGGGCTGCCTCCTGTGAAGCTTTTTGCACTGCACATGAACGTGTCAGAAGTGTAATGCGCATATTAATGAAGGCTTTTTTTTTAATGCCATGAACTCTGGGTATCCCCTCTTTTACACGTATAAAAATTCCAGCATTTTCAAGCTCTTGTCATGTGAGAGAGAGAGAGTTATTATGAAGAATAAACAGATCTCATTACAGCAGTGGCCATCAGCTTAGAGAAAAAGATGGTGGATCTGAAATAAGCGTTATAACTTCCTTAGTCATTGACCTATCGTATTATATGTTTAGGCAACAAGAATTCAGTTGTTTTCCTGTATCCTTAACATTTCTCTGAAGAGTATTTCTTGTTGCCTTTTCGCAAAGAGAAACTGACATAGATTTGTATTATGAAATTATGCATACAGAATGCTTGACCAGAGATGAGCTAAGGGCAGGTAGACTTGTCGCTATCTGAATCCAGTTGTGCAAGTGATTTTGCCACTGTAAATTAATTCTGCCTTCATCGCTCCTGGAAACCCCGAGGGATTTTGGACGCCATTCTTTTATAGTGATGTAGCTCTTATTTCCAACATTGATTTTGAGGTTGGTCCCTGGCCTAGATGTTGGCAAGACCTTTGAAAGGCATTACTTGAGAATAAGTTCACACCTGATGCCAGGTAAGCTTGAAATTGCACTAGTTGTCCTTCCTCAACAACCTTCTGAGTTTTGCTACAGCTCACACTTCCCGCACTGCATGTGCACAAGTTCTCAGGTGAACTTGTTCAAATTTTGCCATTTTTATCTTTATCCTGTCTTCTTCAATGATAATTGATAACATAAGCAAACTTCTCTTAGCTTTCACTTGATTGGGTCAGTGCTAGATTAGATTGCAGAACCCGCCAGACTCATAGACTAGTTTATTAGTTAAGATCTCAGAGACCATCCTCGAGTGCCCCACTTGTTTTCTTTCCGGGAATAAAATATTGAAGTATTCAAATAACAAATGGCTTTTAGAAACTGCATTTCCTCCTAGGTACTTACCTGAAGTTACAATTTGTAAATATATTAAATCTGGATTAAAAGAAATGTCAGGCAAAGTAACACGTTTCCTTTTGCGTAGACCATGTCTCACTGTACAAGGTCTCAGCTCGCATATATGCTGATGAGACCAAATCTGCCACTGGCATTGGTTTTGAAGTTGGTTTCCTTAATGCTGAAGTCAGTTGGTCTTTATTCAGTATGCACTGATTGCTACTGCTGAGTTATATATTATTCTTGTAGTGCTAAAAAAGCTTTTAACCCATCATGAGAAAAGTGTGCATTTGTAAGGATTCCTTCAGAACAGGAAGACATTGGTAAGGAGGGTAGCATCAAACATGCCGAGAGATTCCTTCGCTATTTAGAGACATTCTGGAAAATATCAGAGAGGAGTATGGTTGGTAGGAATAGATAATGGAATAGATAATGCTAGAAATTACCCAGTTAATTTAAATGTGTGTTTACTAATATGCCCAGGAGGTGAGAAATTGTTCTTGACTGACTAGTTATGATGCAAATATTTCATAAGGATTTTTTAATGGTTTGTCAGCACCAGCCATATTGCAATGATAGTTTCTTCCTCTTGACTGCAGTGCGTGACGGTCCAGTATACTTGCCTTAGTGACTTGGAAGTATGTTTTCTCTTGAAGTGCCCAGATTAGAAGGCTAATTACCACCCATTCTCCACTAAATATGACGCTTAATTTTTCATGTTATGTTTATAAAATGTAAGTATTTTGATAAAATTTATATATATATATGATTGCGTGATTGTCACTTTTGAGTATTTTTAGGTGGGGATGTTGTCATGAGAGAAGGTTCGATATGTTTTTCGTCTTTAAAAACAAGGCAATCAGTAAAGTATTTTTGGCATCGATCGCGCCATCTTAGTAGACAAATTAATTTAATCAATTTGTCTCGACTCTTTGCAGCCATTGTTGTCACATCCTCATACATTCCGTCTTTAGGTTATTTGGCTTTTGTATGCCTTTGTTTTCTCCCTAACCGTTTCTTGGATTCATCTGTTTATTCATTTGTGCATTGATATAAATATGACACGCAGAAATTTACATGTTAGGCATAAAATTTACAGTCTAAGGGTTTCTGCTTCTCTGAAGGTCATTCTCTAGGGCATTTTCTTTCTGTTTACTTGTAATTCAGATAACTGCCATGTGCATGAAGACGAAATTGAGTGGCTGAATGAGGTACTTAAAGGTTGCACTCTGCCTCTATAATTTCTTTTGCGTTTTATACTTGCTTGAATGACACCTTCCTCATAGCAAATTTTCCAGGCGACTGCTTTGCCTTGTTGGGGGTGGGGTGGGGTGGGGTGAGTGGACTCTGAGAGGTGGGGATTGGAGTTGACTGTTAAAGCTTGGAGATGATTATGCATGTTCAGGATTTACTTACAATAAAAAGAAATATATTAAGTTTTTATTTTGTTTCTGTGTGAAATGAAGGTAATGGAAATGCAATATGATTACTTCTGTCTGTGATGAAACCTGTAATCAAATCATTTAACAATTTGATAATTCTATTAGTCACATTCCATGGAAAATTTCATAGATTAAAAAAAAACCCTGTCTCAAGATTATTAGACGAAAAGTGAAAATCCATACGCGAAAAAGTTTCAAGATCGCCCAGCTCGAATAATAATTCCCCTTTCTTCCTTCGTTAATGATTCAAGTTAGGTCAAACTGTTATCTAACATTCCTTTTCCCTTTCCCTGCAGAATTCTAGGCATTCGGTCTCCCGAACGAGTCATAGAAGTTTTCGAAGAGAGCCAGAACGCTCTGAACGACACCGCCCTGTCACCCGCCGTCCTCGCCCGGAACGCATCGCACCTTCTTCAGAAGAGGCACATCCCGCACAAGTTCTGGGCGAGAGCCAGGCCTCACAACAAGTTCCGCAAGAAGAAGCGACTCCAAAAGCTCAAGCAGGAAAACCTGGACGGCAACGAGAAGTTGTTTCATAAAGGCAACGCCGACGGCGTTCGATACAACGTCATCAAATCCGGGAACATACGCTAGCGTCGAATTTCTTCTACTTCGTGCCGGAATTGGGACGCTCCTAAGTGTTACGTAACTACCTTGAATTTTATAACCCATGGCACCTTTACAAGGCTTACCTTGTTACAGATACGTCATTTGAAGAAAGTCGATAATGAAAAAGGATAGCGCACCTTCGTTAAAGAGTTATTTTTGTAGTAGGATTGATATATTACTTCCTAACACTTATAGTTATCTGTGATAGTGCGACAGGTGTAGAAACTGCGAACTTGATTATTTAGTGAAACAGCAATGAATATAGTGTAAGACGTGGTTAAGAAATGAGGTAAAAATGTTTGAACAGTATGGAAAGTCTTTAAAATCCTAAAAGGGAACCTTATATAGTACTCAATGCACGTATTTATGTTTACATGAAATAAACAAACACACACACATATATTATGTATACACATATATATGTGTGTGTGTGTGTGTGAGTGCCCGTATATACCAATCTGCACGCCCTATATCATGTAAAGAAATTATAATCATAATAAAAGTTCAAATATAAGTCTAGAACGCGTATTTTTTCGTTTTATCGCCATTTGTGATTCATTTTTGTTCACTTCTGTTTTTCTTAGGGAGTGCAAAAGTAGTTCTATATGTATATATATATATATATATATATATGTATATATATATATATATATATATATGTGTGTGATATATACATTTATATATCTATATATAAAATACATATATATATATATATATATATATATATATATATATATATATATATATATATATATATATATATATATATATATATACATATATATATATATATATATATATATATATATATATATATATATATATATATATATATATATGTATGTATACATCAATAGAAGGATCTTGTTTAAAAAGACGGAATGTATTAGTAGAAATATTTACAGAGCTTGTATGGAATTTTTTTGAAATCCTTTTTGTGGACAAACTCCCAAATGATTTGAAACCTTATAATTGGGTAAGATATGTTGATGACATCTTTATTGTTTATAAGGACGATGCCGAATGTTCTGATCAGTTTCCATTACAACTGAATTGATATCTTCCGTCCATCAAATTCACAGTGGAAAGGGAAGTCGATAAGCTCCTGCCCTTTTTACAAAGTTTTGGTTGTTCACTGGGATGATGTATTATGTCTTTTAAATTTTCAGTTTTCAGGGAAAATACTCACACAAATGCGTACATACGTTTTTATTCATATCATGACGAGAAAATCAAAAGAAATGTTCAGACCAATTCGTTTTTTTAGAGCGTTTCGAGTTTATGACCTTAGTTGCATTGGCCAGGACAGTGAAGTTTTGACTGCAACTTCCAAAAAGTTATGTTACCCCAAGTTTCTTATTGACAAATGTCTTTCTAGAGCCAAGGGAATGTTTTATAATCCAAGGGAACACCGATCAACTACTAATTTTAAATCCCTTCCCCTTCCGGATAATCATGACCTGAGAAAAGTTTCTAATAAGCTTAGAAAAGAAAGACATGGGTATAGTGTAGTTTTTCAAGACCCTAATACTCTTAGAAAGAAAATAACCAAGCACTGGTGTCGGATTCTATGCTGCAGGGTGTAAAAACTGTGACAAATGCTGCATTGGAGAAAGTGGTCGTTCTCTGGACCAGAGAAAACGGGAAAATATTGCAGCCTGCCGTTTGGGTAATGTTTACAGCGCCATTGCTAAGCAACACTTGGGATTCTAATCATACCGCTGACTTCAAGGAAGGCAACATTATCGA
The DNA here is from genome assembly GCF_040412425.1 of Macrobrachium rosenbergii. Taxonomy (NCBI): domain Eukaryota; kingdom Metazoa; phylum Arthropoda; class Malacostraca; order Decapoda; family Palaemonidae; genus Macrobrachium; species Macrobrachium rosenbergii. Next base: position 50,731,151 of record NC_089783.1, on the reverse strand, counting down.
TAAAAGTTCGGATAGGACCACTAGGAGGATTGTGGAAGGAGCTCTCATCGCTTTAAATGATACTTTTAAGGGGAAATATTGCCATTATGAATAATTTACTTTTAAGGGAAGAGATTTGCAAAAGGGCCAGAATTAAGAGCTTCAGAAATGTGCACTGCCTTCTTCAATCTGATAATGTAGGTAACCACCCTTCGCCTGTTCCAGAGTCTGTAGATCAAACTACCATTTGGGATAACGACCCTCGAGAAATCATTCAAGAAGAAGACCAGCGTTTTGTCCCGCCTCGCAGATCATTTAGAATTCTGGAAAGAAATACGACCCAGTGACTTGTTCGCTTAATTTAACCTTGTTTATCCGCTTCAGTTTGCCTATATTTATTTCTAGTTCTTCACCATTATCGTGTGTCTCTTTTTAGTTTAGCGATCAAGTCCACGGAAGGATGGAGGAAACCTTTAAGCTCTGTAAGTATTTCTACGAATACACTTTATCTTGCTAAACGAGAGTATTACTGTGGAGCCTTCTATTAATAAATGAGAAGCACGATACGGTGTTTTTATATTTCATATATATATATATATATATATATATATATATATATATATATATATATATATATATATATATATATATATATATATATATATATATATATATATATATATATATATATATATATATATATATATATATATATATATATATATATATATATATATATAATATATATATATATATATATATATATAATATGCATGTATATATATATATATATATATATTATATATATATATATATATATTATATAATATGCATCTATATATATGCTTATATATGTATATGGGTGTGTATATATGTATATATATGTGTGCATTTATAGATATATATACATACACCTATATAATATATATATATATACATATATATATATATATATATATGTATATGTGTATGTATATGTGTGTATGTGTGTGTATATATATTATATATAATCTTACAGCATTGCCTTCAAATCTGCGTGATACAAAGGGTTTCACAAACTTCAATCTTAGCTTTCTTTATCTTTCACAGCCTCTTCTTCTCTTCTAGTTCTCATTCAAGTAGAACGGGGTCTTCCTATTCTTTTGGTGTCCAAAGGTTCTCAGTTGACACTGTTATTATCCCAGGGGTTGTGTGAAGGACAGTTCCAACCCATCTACATCTCTCTTTCATCCTTATCATTATTTCATCTACATAATTATATAACTTCCTTAATATCCCTATGACACACGCGCACACATATGTGTGTGTATATATATATATATATATATATATAAATATATATATATATATAATATATATATATATATATATATATATATATATATATATATATATATATATATATATATATATATATATATATATATATATATATATATATATATATATATATATATATATATATATATTATATATATATATAAAAGACAAAATCCACGAAGGAAAGAGAAACAATGGAGTGCTGAGAGGCCTTTCAACTATCGTCCTTTACTCTGAGTCTGCTAAGTAAAGGACACATTCGAAAGCTCTCGCAGTGCTCCATTGTTTCTCCTTCCTTCGTGGATTTTTTCTTTATGTATATATTCATCACGTTCCATATTTTCGTGATGCAGTTATACATATACAGATGTATACAGAGGAAGGAAAGCTCCCAATAAATCTTACAAAGGAGAGGTTGTGTTGGTGATGCGGAGGAAGTAAAGCTCACTAAGTTTCCAATACTTTAGTGTTATCAGTTGATGGATTTGGGCCACTTTACAATTTCAGTTAATTAATTATGATGGGTTTTTCGATGGCAGTCGGTTACAGCTGATGAGGTCTGTAGGTGCTGATTTTGCTATCCGTAGACATCCCGGGATTAATCAACGGATAGGTTTGCTTAAAAAGCAAATGGATGTTACAGACTAAATACACACACAAAACAAAGCCACTACAACACCTTCTGAAAACATAACAAACATCTCACACGTCTCGAACTCGCCATACCGCAATAACTTCGCTGCTGGGAAGAAAGGGCGTTGGGTCTGGTATGATACATGAAACAACCGGGGTCTAAGCGATGTCAGGCAGGGCAGCCGATCGAGACCACAGGTCTACCCCAAAGCCAAATCAAAAAGTCCTTCAAAAGAAGGCATCGTGCTTACCCCATACAAAAATGGGAATAAAAACACGTTAAAAGAAAAAGAAATAGCTGATGGGTTTTGTAGGTGTTTTTGATAGCTGGATTAACTAAGAGGCAGCTTTAGTTGCCCTACACCAGGTTTTGGCCACGTACTATGCTTTTAAACTTGTGCTGTGTCATATCCGTGTACCATGATTGTCAGTAGTCGCAAGTGTGAGTAAATCCCCGCTGTAGGATAAACTCTGGTACATTTGCTCCATCATGATACTTTCCTCTTGATCCCGTAGGTTTATCGTACAGTACAATTAAGGAACAAGTTTTTTTGTAAATAATCAGAAAAACTCTTTCGTCTTTAGTAAACGGTGTTTTCAGGTTTCCCAGATTTCTCATGTACTGTGCACTCATCTTGACCACCTATTTGACTTTTCTTTCAAGTGGGATTCACTAAGAGGGAGCCAGGCCACCCTTTGGAGGTGAGTCCGTCTCATAGCAGGGTCTTGCCGGGCTAGGAAGCATCCCCGAAGAAGATTCTCACCCTGGGGGTTTGGGCCATTATAAACAAGGGATCCCTTGAGGGGAATCTCTGGCACTTTCCCCATGGAAACCTTCCCAGAGGGAGACAGGGCACCCCTGAAAGGGGGGCCCTATTCTGGAGCTGCCTTCCTGGAAGGAGGCAGGGCTCCTGCTTCTTCATCTCCTCGGCTGAATCCCTAGTCTGGATCACTGTTGTCATTGAGCAGATCAACATACATGACTGAGTGCCAATAGACATCGATAAAGCGAGAATGACATGCATTTAAATATGTATTGTTATTTACATTCTTTAAACAATAGTAAACAATTTATGATAATTCAAAGAAAAATAGTACCATTATCTATCGTCAATGATGGGGTAGGGGCGACGGGGCCTGGGAATGGGCCAAGTCAACCGCAAGTGGTCCTAAGGAGGTTAGATTACCTCCTTGAGAGGTCCCAACCCCTAGTTAAGCCCAGAGGATAAAGTGGTCATTATATACCTGTCCTGTTTCCTCAAAAATTGCAGTAAGTACTGATATTGTGGTTTTCCCTGAGCACATTCAAGCGCGTTCATTGTAGATCAACTCTCCAGCCGTTTCTTGCAAGCTGAAGACCAGATTGGTTTAATATTTAGATTTTTAAGGGGGGGAGGGAATTCATAGTCCTCGATGTCGATAGCAATATATTTTTCTTCCTTGTTATCATATATCTAAAGCATGTGTCTCATTATTTGTGTTTGCTAGTTCACTTCACTTCAATGGTAGAAGGTGTCTTATGGCCTGTCCTCACTAGCAGGCGTGCCCGTCAGGAACTTGCAGCTCTTTATATTTTCTCTCGCTTCTGAAACAGTGTTACCAGACAATCGCATTGCTCTGGTTCCATACTCAGCCGGTCAGTATAGTGGAACGGGTTATGGGAACAGCGTTTGCCCGTCGGGCAGTGCCCGCTAGTGTGGACAGGGCTTTACACCCGTGACTATTTTCGATCTTTACTCTGTGCTATGGCCACTGTGCTTGGACTTTTCGTAGTAAATGGTTTGAATTCATTTGATTGAGGGTTCCTTGTGCATGAGTATAGTAAGATGAGTCTGTTAAAACATTAATCCAAAATGAGACTATAGAGAGAGAGAGAGAGAGAGAGCGAGGTAGCTTCGTTATGTAAGTCTCTTTTCCCCTTTCATTCTTGAAAATCAATGTATCTTCTCTATTGGCTTTGTAAACTAAATTTGAAATTTGAGGATGATTTATTTAGTCTATTATATTGTCAAGGAAGTCTCCAGTATTAGACCACCCTATTATTTTGTTAGCTTCCTGTAAGGCAGGTATCAAATCCAGTAAGCACATCTGAAGTTTTGTTTTAAGAAACTCTTATTAACGCAAAGGCCATAAAACTACTTTCGTATGTCCTTCATTACTTTAGCTCCTTGGCATTCCGGGGTAGGACATTCTGAATTAGGGTATTGTTTTATTTCAGTTCCATCATGTTTTATTTTCAGTAGGCTGTGCTCTAGATCCTTTTTTTTTTATTCTACTCATTTCCTTTATTTTTATGGTGAATATTATTTATATCGTTATTATTGTCGCTTGACAATGTCTCAGTAACTCAGTAATCTTGTCTCCAGTCCAGCACAAAGATTAATGACTTCTTTAAATTCCCTTTCACCGACTTTTTGTCGCTAGTTTATCTATCTATCTATATTAAGACTCTAAAATGGAACACCACAGTGAAATCCTTTGATATCTTCTTGGAACCTTGGTTTATATAAGTCAGTAAGTCTTCATTTGCATTTTCTACGATCACTGAGAGAGAAAGATAATTAATTACTCAAATACATAACATTTTTGCCCCAGATTTCTTTGCTCCGTGACCAGAGATATAGTGATTTGTAATTTCTGTGATTCTAGATATTGAAAATCATGAGTGCTGTGCACTTGTGGTTCTGTCTAAGTAGTTGAAAATTGTCTCTTTGTATTTTTCTTCTAGGTAGCCTACTTACCATATAAAAGTTAAAGTCAAATTTCTATCATTAAAAGTTAAAAGACTTGTGTAGCTAATGCTGAAAGTGTTGACCTTATTCTGTCATTGTTACACTAGGATATTTTGTTATCATCTACAATTGTTTTTACGGGAATAAGTTAAAGAGCGATCCAGTGACGAAAAACATGAAAATACATTGTGATTGTAAAGTAATTATTCAATATTTGTGGCTGCCTCTTTAGATATTTCAAGGGGTTAAAAAAACTCGCACTTTATGTTAATACAATAGTTACCCTAAATGACTCATAGAAAACTGTACTCCTCCATCATCTTTTAACCTATACTAAGTTATTTTAGTATCAATATTCTTATGATTTCGAATAAGGCATGAATAAAAGAGTCAATCGAACAGAAAAATAAATAAAGAAAACCCGAAGCAAATCGCTCCTCCCTGACATGTGACAGTTTCATGCCAATATTTATCTCAGTATGCTTCCACACTAGCTCAGATTAATGCTTAAAGGAAATTAAACGGATCTTATGAACGCAATACAGATTGCAATAGTAATAAGAAACACACATTGGGAGAGATCCAAGGAGACTTTATTTATATATATATATATATATATATATATATATATATATATATATATATATATATATATATATATATATATATATATATATATATATCTATATATATATATATATATATATATATCTGTCTATAATAGGTCACTGTGATTATATGAGCTGCTTTGGGGTCTTATTTATAATCAGTGGAACAGAAACTTTTTTTGTCTTTCTTTTTTACCCAGACTTTGTCCGGTCTCTCCAAACCTTTGAATTGGCTTAGCTTTACCATTAAACTGGAGATTATTTTATCGGCCTACTAAGATTCCTTCATTTTTAAAAAGGACCCCTCCTCTCGAAGCATGTTCTAGGTTCAGCATAGCCCTAAGTCTAAAACGTCTTTGTATGAATGGAAGACATTAGTCTTTTAGACCTATGCTGCCCAGTCGATCTACATTTGACGTCCCAGGGGCTAGTACTAAACGACGAAACAGTGTAGATGAAAACCTGTTTCGCCGTGTTTAGTATTAGCCCTCATGTGGAATTGGAGTTCGGACCGGAAAGGGTTGGCCATTCTTTACATGGGGATCAATATTGAGTTCGCTGTTCTTGACGTGGAGATGTTGGGTTTGCTAATCTTGACATGATCCGTATTGTTGGAAACAGAAATGTTAGGCCTATCACTTAAACTCCTGAATATCGAGAACTTCCTTTTTCCCTGCTTATGGTAAGGTGTACATAATGAAACAAATTGCGGGAAATTTAACATTTACTATTTGGTCCGTGAAAGCACACAAGTCTAGGCTCTGAGCCAATACATCCTTATGCCAACAATGATATAAATAATAACAAAGAAGACAAAAAGACCAGCTGGGTAGGAAACCCGTTTTCTATGGTGGAAGTAAAGGAATGCGATGGGGCTTCCAGGACAACAATGACGAATGAGGTGGTGACTGTTCCTCTGGAATGAAGTGAAATAATTAAGTATCATCGGCAAGAAAAATTCATGATTGTCGTGTAAAGGGCACTAACTAAATTCTCCTTCCCTTGAAACTGGAGCTACAGGTTTTGGACGAAGGTCCATTTTGTGCATTCTTCAGTACATGTTTCCGCTGTCCAATATATATATATATATATATATATATATATATATATATATATATATATATATATATATATATATATATATATATACTCGTATATATATATATAGTTAACATTGACAGATATCTGTTTACCTATCTACTAGTCTAGCTTAATCTAAATTTCAATATAAACAAAATAGGGACGGTTGAACAAATTTTCGAATAAAAAAAGATAGAAAAAATCTAGCTTAAGCATTTGCAAAATTTCGCTGATGAATAACCCACTTTCCAAACTTAATGAGGCAAAAAGAATGAAAAAAAAGCTTAATATATCAGCTTTTTTCCCCTTCGGTGATAAAATTGGCTTTAACTCTTTTCTACTTCTTTAGTCCATTGCAACGATCTGCCAGGTTCTTTATCACTTGTCGTCTTTGGCAAAGCTGAATAAAAACCGACTGCCTTCTTAGTGCCCTGTATCAACTGAACATTCAAAATTTCATATCTATCCCGCTGTGTAAATATGTCAATTCTGTTTTAGAAGTCTAGGGGCATCCTCGAGCTGTTATCAGGATTCACTTGTCCTCTGTTCCTGACTGGGAATAGCTAGTAGAGGCAACCAGCGGTCTGCCCTGGAATTCTGTTTTTCCCTGTGTTCCCAAAGTTTTCTGACTTATAATACCCTGATTCGAGGTCAGAAGCTTCCAGTTTATATTTCCAGGGTCTTGACCTTGAATATCTGGAATCGAACTCGGAGAAACTGTATTTAAAAGCCCGCTTTGATTTTCATTTTCGCTATTGAGTCCATTGGTGATGTAAAGATTTTCACACAGAGAGAGAGAGAGAGAGAGAGAGAGAGAGAGAGAGAGAGAGAGAGAGAGAGAGAGAGAGAGAGAGAGAGAGAGAGAGAGAGTTCATCTTGTACTGCTACTTTCAATGCAGTCCTTAGAAGGGAAAGAAACTCAGATGAAGGAACTATTAAATCAGAAGAAACGAAGAGTAAGGAACAGACAAAAAAAAGGAGCACCATGCCCATGGTAACGACTACGTCGATAATGATGACGATAATGATGATAATGGTAACGATGATGATGATGATGATGATGATGATGAAGTTGAATAAGATGACAACAACAAAAAACCTTGACTGAATCTTTGACGAAACAGAGACATCACAGTCAATGCATTCATACAAATCTCTTACTCATAGTCAATATGAACCAGAGAATCCGTAAGATATTGGAGAATTTATGAAGCCTTACAACCCCAGGAATCGACAGATGGTCCTGTATTTATCCCTCTGGAACGGATTACGGTCATCCAGACAGTCGTAGAGATGGTTCACCTTCAGACAGTCTGTCTTGCTGAGCATCAGTCTTTGGCCGATCTTGGCTCCCTTCACTTTCGGCACAATCGTCGGTTTGTCGCGGGAGTAACTGTTGATGTAAATAAATAGGAACTTATTAATAACTTTTTCAACACACAAGGCAATACATGCATTTGTATTTTGGCAATGAAGAATAAGTATTGGCAGTTTTCACTCTTGTATTCATTCTAGTGTATGTAAAGCTTGTGTACATATATATGTTATATACTGTACATACATACATACACACACACACACACACACATATATATATATATATATATATATATATATATATATATATATATATATATATATATATATATATATACATATATATGCGCAGTCAAACGTGTGTGTGTGTGTGGTGTGGATGTGGGTGTACACATGCATATGAAAGAGAAAGAGACAATGAGTATTTTCTGGGTCCTCACAAGAGACGGTGTTAGCACAAGGCCAGTTCAGTTTCGTTAGGAGCAGAGACCGATAAACATGAATAAGACAAGAAAAGGAAGAGCGAACAAGACGGAAATAACAAAAAAAAAGTACAAAAGAATCAGGAAAATAATTCTGGTCTTAATTAAAAAAAAAAAAAACTCAGTGGCAACGATATTGACACGCACCTGAAAAAATAGCTTCCGTAATGCATTACAGAATCGTAGTCATAGTCGAAAGTGAAGGTTGTATTCACTTCGCTTTGTTTGTTGAAGTTGTGGAGGTAGTCTGAAATAAACAAAAAGCTTCGATGAACAAAATGTATACATCTAACCATTTCCGCGTGCTTCTTAAGAGGGAAAGTAATCGATCCCCCAATGATGTCAATCTTGATTTTCTGTTGTCTTTGAAAATCAGGTCTACACTATAAGTATTCCATGTCCGCATAAACCTGCTTTGTTCTTTTAAATGAAATATGTTTTTTACGTTGTCATTTCCTGTAGGTTATCATCTCCTTCATTTACATTTCATTAATCATTAAGTGATTTATTTCATTCCATTACGGCGCTGAACGACCAAAATAGGTCCCAGTGCTTGTCCCTAAATTTCATAATCCATCCATCCATAGGCGTAAGAGGTAGGTTTTTTCAAATTGCCACATATCTGTGTAATAAACACCAAACAGCTGTTAAATCATGTACAGTAGGTACGAATTTAAAGAAGTTTAGCAAAACCATGTAGTTACTATTTATTCTTCCCCCGAATGCCCGAATATCCCAACCCATTTGCCCGAATTTTAGCAAATTCCCGAACCCCCCGCCTCCCACGTCTATGCATCCATCATATCGGATAGAGTAACTTAATTGCTTTCATTTTTTACATTAATATCATATTCATGATGTTAAACACGCTGTAAAAATGTTTTTTTGCTAAAATCTCTTGATAATTTTTCTCATATCTCCAATGAAGTTTTAGGACCAAACTGCAAATTTTTCATCTCCTGACCTTGATGTCAACTTCATCATTGGTCTTATGATGGCCAAAGTTACGCAGAATTAGGTTTAGTCAGTTTGTGGCTGGGAAACCAGCCGCAGAACATGAAAATCTGCAGCCATAATCACCGTGTATATTAAAAGGCCATTCAAAAGAAGGATTGGATTGTACCTTGTGGAACCACATTTTCCTAAGGGAAAGGTCTAATGGCATCCCTATGCATGCATACATACATACATGTAATGATAAACGCATACACACAAACACACAAACACACACATATGTATATATATATATATATATATATATATATATATATATATATATATATATATATATATATATATATATATATATATATATATATATATCACTTACGTGTGAATTTTACTTTTTCGTATTCACACATATTAAGCCACAAATACCGTTTAATATCGGAACCACGTCTAGTGAATTCGACATTAAACATACTCTGGAATAACGTATACCCAAAAGGAATTATAATATTGGTAAGTTCTGCGCCGGGCAGTATTCGAACCCTAAGCAGGGATCCTGACCACCCGGGTATCAAGATGACCAGACTCCAGCTATCTTGATGCCCAGGTGGTCAAAATCACCGTCGATCGTTGCTTCTAACGCACGCCATGGTCGGAATTCTTGGCAGAGCAGGGGCACTCGTCCATTATGATTTCCTTTGGGTGTCGGTTATTCCTAAGGTATAGTGAATTCGATATCCAAGGGCACTGGTTGATTAATATTTGTTGATATATATATATATATATATATATATATATATATATATATATATATATATATATATATATATATATATATATATATATATATATATATATATTGGTGCATACCTAGATTTACTGACCCTGTACCTAACCAAATCTTCATGTTGATCATTGGTTTTTAATGAGAGACTGATTCAGTTTCAAAATTCGTTGTAATGATAGCCAAAGCTTTCTCCACTGTGGAAACATTTTGTTCTGTTAAATAAATTGATCTGATTCAGTTTTTCACTTGTGCTTGAAAAAATGTTGGGATGTGGCACAAGGGTTTCTGTGATAGTGTCATCAGTGTGTTGAGGCTGTGTAACAGCTAGTTTCGTCAGATTTGCTGTTTCCCACTAAACATGCAAATTTATATCAGACTGGTCATTGTGCCCTGTTCTCTGGAAGGAACAGTTCTGTTTCACATGAGCAGGAAGGCCAGCTAAATGGCAGAAGAAACTTCTTCAGCAGGGGTTACTAGGAGCAACTCGTCTTTTAATTAGATTCTTCTTTGAAGGCTGCACAGGAAACCATTTTATGGAAAAATGATTTTTTTCTTGCCAGTTTTCAGTATTGCCAGGGGTCTAGGCACTGAATTCCTATATTTTTTGCTATGATTTTTACAATAATACAGTCTTGATATCCATCATTGGTTCAAAATTGCTGGATCAGGGGTGTTCTCATACATTTGGGGCCTGGGGGACACAGTCCCATTTGGGGCCCGTCTTATGGGGTAGGAGGCGAGTGAAGTGAGCCAAAGCAACTGGGGGGTTCGGGGGGGCCCGATGTAAGCCACCCCCGGGGAAATTTTTAGAATATGAGCAATTGTAGGGTCATTTTAAAGGCACTTGTAAATGCAAATTTCAGAAATTTTATTTCTTAAATTTCGCATTTTGGGGCCACCCCCCTCACTTTGGTGCCCGGGGGGGGGATTTCAAACAGCCCCCTCGCTCCCCACCCCAAGAGCGTCGCTGTGCTGGATTAGCACAGGTTCCTCGTTGTGAGATGACCAGCCACTGCAATGCTCGAACGACTCACTGCCTTCTTCTTTAGTATCCAGGCTTCTAAAACTGGTAAACATGCGATGTACTGACGTTCAGAGGTGTTTTTATTTGCCGCCTTGGTGGCGCAGTGTATGATTCTCGGCTACCAGTCGAAAGGGCCGGGGTTCAAATCCCGCTGCTCACTGATGGCTCGGATTGAGCCACTGCACAAACCCGGTAGCCCGTCAAACTGGAGAGGTTCAGGAGGAGAAGAAGTACCAGCCCTCAGGCTGGGGAGTTTAACAGTGGACCTAGCGACACATGGGCCACGTGTCATAGGTGCTGGGACCTGTCCCCCTCTGGCTGTCGGCCTAAGAAACAGGAGATCAGCGCCTGCCCTATGAGCCTACAGAGGCCCAGGAGGACTTTAACTAAAACTTTACTAAATTTATTTAGACAAGTGGGACACATTTATCTACGCTCATCTCCATTGGGAAATCAAGTTTGTTATTTGTGAAAAGTAGATGCATTTTATTAAAAAGGAATAAAAACGCTTCATATTATTCAAAAATGTCTTCGAGATTCTAGAAACTGATTTACTACGTATATTTATTACCCTAGCCCCCAACCAAAATAAATAATTAAATAAAGATCTGTAAATAGGAGACATTACAGAAGTATGGCCACTAAGGAACATTACCTTGAATAACATTTTCTTTGACAATAGTGACGTGTTCGTCCCTGTCAGAACGAGCTTGTTCATGGAAGACCCCAAGGGCGTGAAGAAACTCGTGGATGGGCTTTCCAACGCTGCCAAAGCATCTGAGAGACCTGGCGTCTGGTTGCCTCAAGGAGAGGATCTGCTGCCCTCCTCGTTTCCCTACGTAAGACCAGCATCTGTGGATCGAGTGATGTATGAATATTTTTTTGTATGGTGTTGTGAATAATAAGGTGAAACAACATGCAAGATAAGAAAATGGTTCAAAATTTGGCAGGAAGACTATTGAACTTGTATTACTAAACGCATGATAAGAAAATTGCTAACTCCAATGTCTATCATTACAGTTTTAGTTTGCTGTAAAAGAAAACTACTGACATGGCTTTGTTTGTCCATCCGCACTTTTTCTGTCCGCCCTCAGATCTTAAAATGTACTGAGGCTAGAGGGCTGCAAATTCGTATGTTGATCATCCACCCTCCAATCATCAAACATAGCAAATTGCAGCCCTCTAGCCTCAATAGTTCTTATTTTAATGAAGGTAAAAGTTACCCATGATCGTGCGTATGGCACCGCTAGGTGCCAGCCGCCGACGCATTTTCACTTCACCGCAAATGGGGAGCAACTGAACGCTGCCCGGTCGCGGTTGAGAGTTTCATACTGCAGCTCATCGAGAGTTTCATACAGCATTATACGTTGTACAGAAAACTCGATTGCGCCGAAGAAAATTCGATGCAATATTTACTTATATAACTATTGTTTCCAGCTTGAGGTAATGATGAATACTACGTGATCTCAAGTTCAAAATTTAGGATAAACTATTCCCAGATGGGTACACGGACCAAAAACTATTAGAAAATTATAATTATGAATAAAAACTTTTCAAGAATTCCGCTAGAGTAACATCGTAGGTACAAGTAGCCGTATTACAATCTAACCTACCATATAAGGGTTCTTCTATAACCGTTTCCAATCAGATTCATCCAAACACTTTCATACTCTCTTATGATATCTGCTAACACAGTTAAACAAAGGTAGACACAGCTAACGAGATATCTCTTCTTCCTATTTCGTCAACGAAGGCGATAGATAACAAGACCTAACTTACCCGGCTGGCTGTTCCACTGGCCAAATAAGGAGGTAATCTTCGGCTTTCCCGTCCCACGGGACGAAATTGATGCAAGTCATGAAGTTCAGGGTTGAAATGGCCCTCTCTATTACCGTCCGCTCGTTAGGAACTGGCAAAGAGATATGAAGTGGTTACTAAGTATGCATAGGATTTGTATGTATGTATATGTGTGTATATATATACGTATATATATAATGATTTTATCACTTCCACAATTCTTCTGTGCATTAATACAGTTACTAACAGGACCTCGTTAAAACTGGGTGGTATCTAGCGGAGATATTTATTCAGGAAAAGTTTGCAAGCTTTCCAGGGCTAACAGTCCTCATTGTCAAGTATCCGAATACTTGGCAATGAGGACTGTTAGCCTTAGAAATCTTGTAACCTTTCCTGAGTAAATATCTCCGCTAGATACCATTCAGTTTTAACGAGGTCCTATATATATATATATATATATATATATATATATATATATATATATATATATATATATATATATATATATATATATATATATATATATATATATATAGTCAAATATCAGAGACCATGCTTTTCAGGTCACAGAAGAAGTGCCTAGGAACCGTATTTGCAATGCATAATCGTTGTGTTTTCACGTCAATCTTAAACCGTGTTAAACCTAATAATATCATATAAATAACAAAATATGTATAAACAATGATAAAAAAGATGAAAGAATTGGGAAAACCTACTCACGATAGAGGGAACTGATGACGAAGGGGACGGTGCCGTTTTCCCATTTTCTCTCGGGAAACACATCCCATTTGAGCCCAACGCGCGTGTGAGCCAGGAGCTATAACAAAAACAGTAGATAATAATAATAATAATAATAATAATAATAATAATAATAATAATAATAATAATAATAATAATAATAATAATAATGATAACAGAAGCACGTTCTCATCAATGTAGGAAATTAAAAGATCCTTCTTTAGTAAGTTTTTTGGCGTTATTAATCAAATAAAATGCTCTAATTTCCTGAGTATCTCTGTTGAAATCAAATTACGCCAAACAGTTATAGGCACCTTATAATATGTTCATATAGCCGACTAGAAAACGAACAGATCTTTACACTTGTGCGACAGACAATAACTAACAAAATGATGGCCTCGTCAGAACTAAATGGTTAAAAGTTAGGTAGATATATCCATCTTTTCCTTTTTTTTATTCGAATTCCATCAAACGGAAAATTTTTTTCAGAAAGACGCACAGAGCAATTATTATGAAACACAAGAGCAGAAAGTATTACCTCAGGGCCTAATCCGGCCATATCTCCTTGGAAGAGCCCAGGCGTTACTTCTGAGTCTTGATGATCTTGGAGTAACTCGGCTTGTGATTCAAGGGGGTAGTCCAGCACTGGAACGTGAAAACGTTCTCAGTATTTTTAAAATGATATCGCTAGACTATTAGGAAAAACAAATTCTCTTCAAAAAATAAAAGCCTCGAGCAGGGTAAAAACAGTTATATTGACTCATAAAATATCTACTGGTGACCACCACATATATATTATATATATATATATATATATATATATATATATATATATATATATATATATATATATATATATATATATATATATATATATATATATATATATATATATATATATATATATATATATATATATACTTCTATTTTTCAATTATGGGGAAAATCATAGGATGAAAAATCAAAGAACCTTATCATTTCAAAAAGTAATGAAAGCCAATCCTAATTATTAACAATAAACATTATGAAAATATCAATCCTTAATTACAATAATATTTGTGATTATGATCATCCTAATGAGAAGAAACGTCTTCAATTACAAAGGTAGAGAAGATAGATACTGACAACGCTCACCACTTTTAAAAAAATAATCGGGGACTTCCTGAGGCCAGTTCTGGTTGATGTCATTCGACCCAGAGACTGACTGGGATGGCACCGACTGTGTCTGTCTGTAGCGACTGGCGCCGGTGCCAGAAGGAAGGAACCGACCCCACGACTGCCCTACCCATGCCACCATCAGAGTCACCAAACCAGCGCTGGGTAACATTGTCCTGAAAAGTGAAAAAACAAAGGCGATCACAACATCAGTGATAATGTTTTACAGTTACTGAAGGACCAGGAAGAGCACAGCTGATCAAATCAAGTTTGCCCAGTCCTTTAAAAATGTTAAAAAGACTCTTCTCTGGTAATAATAAACCTAGTTCTAAAAAAAGGATGTCGGTTACATTGTCCCTGTTTTTGATGAACTGGCGCATCCCCCCTTTTTTTGGGAGGGGGGCGGGTTTCCAGCCAGTGTTTTATTTTCTGATACTCTACAACATATCAAAATTTCAGCTGTCTGCCTTATCACATTTTCCAGCTAAATGTCCTCAACAGGTGAGCTAATTAGAAGCTCTGAATAATATCAAACTCTCTGAAGCCTATTTTCTAAGAATGGGGAGAAAAATGGCTTACGCCAGTTCGTCAGACTAGGAACGACATGTTTCTGGAAGGACAGAGAAAGTCAAAGATTTCCACATTCTGGAAGCGTGTTATGACTCCAAGGTCAAACCGTTTCACCCACGAGTTCGTACCCTGCAGAATCTTAAAGTCTAACATGCATAGAGAGGTCGAGAGGGCGCGGTCGGCTGACAATAAACAAGTTCTTCAGAGCAATGAACAGCGTTTAATTCACTCTAAGTCGAAGGAACTGATGGAGCACTTATTAGGTCAGTAAGCTTTTAAATCAGTCATGTCACGAAGTCCCACACAAATTAGAGAATCTGTCTGTAAGGTGCCTGAAGAGGAAGCCAGTAAACTAAGTTTATGAGTTTAAATTAACTGTTTTATTTATTTGTTTGTTTTTTTTTTTATCTCTTTATCTGTTTACTTATTCATTCATTCATTTATCTATTAATTTTCTATTATGAATGATGCAGGGCACTGAATAGTATTTAATATTTTCTTAGTACTTTGTGGTCTCATTAGGATTCTATTCTCTCACACACACCCTCCCTCTTTATCACAGACCTTTAAATCAGCCTGTGCACCTACACACGCTTGAGTCGAGCGTTCAGCTCTCAAGAACTCTTTTCAACTTAAGACTCTTAACTATGCATTTAGGAGAGGGCTAGGTAAAAACTTAACAACTCATTTTTTTAAATGCTTCCTTCGCATTGATCAAATTAGTGTAAAACGTGACACGTTAGGGTCATAGGTCGAGGGAATGAAAAATATTGTATGTTCGGAGTAAGAGTTCAATATTTTTCATAGTCATTTAAATCAGAGCAGTTAATTTTTCGACCACCCACGATAGCGGTAAATTTGTCTCCTTCAAACGCTCATGTATATAATTCAGCATCGCATAAATGACATGAAATTACCTGTAATGCTAACAATCATGTGTTCATGGGCATGAAAAGGATAATAAAATAAACTCTACATAACCCCAGGTCACTTGAAGTAAAAGTAACAGTCAGCATCGCATATAAGGGATAAGGTACATCGTAATGCCAACAATTATGCGTTCATGCAAATCAAAAGGATAATAAAATAAACTCTGCATGATTCCAGGTCACTTGAAGTAAAAGTAAAAGTCGATTTGGCGAATGTGGGCGCGCACAGGATTCCATTGTTTTGACGCGAACGTTTTTACGTCAGGTGGACGGGTTATAGAGAGTCCTGAAAGTGAGACCGGGGGAATTGCCGAAGTTTGTAGCGTGGAATTTTTTTTATCCTCTTCTCCATCGTAATAAGGAAAAATATATTACGTTTACGTCACACAAAGTACATAGAAATTTCATACACTGAGATTTTATACCATAGGGAAATTCACTTTGCGATATTCGAAGAAAGATTGTTTCGGTCAATTTATGAACTCACCAAGAGCACATAATTCTTTTGTTAAAAAGGATGGAAGCTGTATAAATATGTTTTTGTTCTTGGTAAATTATCCCTTTTTTTTTTTAAATTTGAAAGTAGTGGCCCCAGAAGGAGTTAGCCACGCGTTTCTTAGCTACGATTTCGGGATGAGGGTGTTAGCCCAAAGATGTACCTTTTGGTTGGTCAGGTCTGATTATGTGTTGGCGTCTCCTGGTATTCCTTATCAGCTGTTCATCGAAGTACTGACCGGGTCCAGCAAACGGCAAACCCACACACACACACAGTGCATGCATATATATATATATATATATATATATATATATATATATATATATATATATATATATATATATATATATATATATATATATATTTGTATATATGTATGTATATACATATATATATATATATATATATATATATATATATATATATATATATATATATATATATATATATATATATATATATATATAAAGAACTTGGTCCTTCTCCGACCAAGTCGCCATCAGCAAAGCCTTCCATTAAGGAGACAATCAGAATGTCGATCAGCAAATATCGGCAAGAGATGAAAGCGACCAAAAGTCTCGACAGATTCTCTTTTGTTTTGGATAAAAGGTACAAGAGAGCAATATAAAAGACAGGGACCCGGACGTTGTCATTTGTTCGGTGATTTTTTTATGGCAGTGATTTTTTTTTTTCATTCAAGAACATTCCAGATTCTTTATTGATAATTTTCATGTTCCTTTTTTCGCAACTGCCGGTTCGTCCATACTCTGTCGAGAAACTAGTTTTTTTTAGATTGTCTTTCGTGAAATTTTTCCTTTGCCTTAATAATAATTATAGTAATAGTAATAATATGAAGGGAGTAGACCCTCTTTTAGGCATGTTTTGTTGAAAGGAACAGCAGCATAAGTGGAATTGATTTCATGCAAGATCTTTTCAATTCTTCTTACAATTCCCTTTTCTTCAAGGCTGATATCTGCTAAGAGCTGGACGATGTACTGTATTGTACATAACCTGGATAAGGGTAAAGGCAATAATAATAATAATAATAATAATAATAATATAGACTACAACACTTAAACGTGGTTGGGTAATTGACTATTTCTTACGTATTGCTGTCAACGTTGACAACACAACGGTATTATTCAAATAAACATCCTATACTGTACGAGGAGACTCCGCAGAGTTTCTTCAACGAATGCATTTTATTTTATGTAATAAAATTATATATATATATATATATATATATATATATATATATTTTATGTAAATATATATATACATATATATATATATATATATATATATAATATATGTGTGTGTATCTATATATATTAAAACTTGCACAATTGCTTGATCACTTGCAGAGTTGTGCCGTACATTTGTACCTAGAATAATAGGACCTCATTAAAACAGGTTGGTATCTAACGGAGATTTTATTCACAAAAGTTACCAAAATATTATGCGAGCTCTCAAGGACTGATGTGTCCCTATAGTGTCTGAATGAGGTCCTGTTATTCTTTGTGTGTGTATATATATATGTGTGTGTGCGTGTGTGTGCGTGTAGTTATATACATCATATGTGTATGTGCGTGTTTGTGTGCGTCCATCAAAGTCCCTTAATTAAAAAAACGGATTAAATGAAGAAAGCATTCAAGCCAGGGAATCACTTTGCATTTTCAATTACGCATTAATTAAAAGCAAAAATAATACGAATTCCAAATCTTATCTCTACACAATCACACACCGACAAAAAAAAAAAAAAAAGCTGTTTCGAATTAAAAACTGACAGTTCAGTGATAATGTGAGTGTCTCCCGAATGTTTCACAGAATTGTCACATTTCTTCAGCCTCAACGGTATTTTTCTTATGAATTGTTGATGAGCAGCCCCTGAGAGGTTGCCGGCAAGAGGCCTATTCTCTCTATGCACTGGTGATTTCCCAGATTGCTGGGTTTCTCTTAATTTTGTATTAAGCAGAGGAACGTTCTATCAAGCGCACTGTTCTCTTCAGACCGGTGTTTTTCCTTACTTCATGACTTTTAAACATTAAATTACAGTACCTTCAGGTCGACTGAAAAATTAATGGCAAACAAATAACCCCTGTTTGTCAGCGCATGCGACTCTTGAGGAAGTTGTATGTGATAAACTTCTTTGACATTTTTGTATGTGATAAGCTTCTTTGGCATTTTTGTATGTGATAGGCTTCTTTGGCATTTTTGTATGTGATAAGCTTCTTTGACATTTTGTGGGTCCTACAACGACTCTTCCTATCCCGAGTAAGCAAAACAACTTCGATTCGGTCCACTGAAGCACATAGACTGAAGCACTAGCGTTCTCTTTAGGGCACCGATCATTTCGAGCTCCAGGGTATGATCACTTTCAATATGATAGGATTTTCCTCCTCTGAGCAGCAAAGAGAGATTGTCTGTGTCAGCAGTGAAAACAGGGAGCGCAAACTTTGCATACCTAGTCAGAGTTTGCTTATAGTTCTTTAAACGTTCTTCTTGGCGAAACTAAGCTTGTCAACTTTCGGTACCGTTGTCTCTTGCTGAGTGAAGTCCGAAAAACTAAATCTCATGTCCTAAACCCATTTCGTTTCGTATTCTTCCGATTTAACCCACACGCAAATATGGCAACTTGGAGGCATTTCCTGAAATGTTTTTCGGCTCTATATTGCTAAGAGAAAGTCAATATTTAATCTAAAAACTTGACAGTAATCGAAAGAGCAGTAATCATAAATAAAGGAACCTTAATGAGAAAGAAGATTTTGTAATGCAAATGAGATGCGGAATCATTTTTAGGCCACGCGTAAGTTCATGTTTATTGCATACACATTTGAACTCTGACTTTAAACGCCAAAATCCCGAAACAGTTGGCAACACGCAAATCTGCGTTTCTTCAGTTAAATTCCAACAACTTATGCATCCAAAACTTTCCTCTTGTCAACTCCGGTTCTACATAATGCAAGTGACTGTCTATATAACTGCCAACTCACACACCTCTCCTTCAGGTCAGCCTTATTTATGTTCTCGTTCTTCGACTGCCAGGAGGGCTGATGTGACAGGTATTCAATTTCATCCCAAACCCATCGGAAGGTCATGATAGGAGAGGGGGGAGGAGGGAGGGGAGGGGGAAGGTACGGTAATGATGAGAAGGGGAGAATGATAAAAAAAAAAAAACGAACTTTCCGGTTTTGAGGAAAATGAACGAAAAAGAGAAGTGGCTGAAGCGAAGGAGAGGAAACGAGGTATAGGGAGTTTACTAAGACGAGAATTGTGATAAAACATAAACGGAACTAAGTTAAACTTAACAGAGAATTGATGCTAAAGATAATATCTAAATTTCAAGCTGGCAACCTTAACATCAGGTGAAATGCGACTACTTGCTGAAATGCAATACCTAGCAAGACAGATATCCATAAACAACAATAAAAGTCGTCTGGGGTAAGAAACATATTAGAAGACCGAAAAGAACCAGCGGGGGGTTTCAACGCGAAAAAATAAAGGTTATGATTAAATCCACGCTGGGTGGAACGTCGAAGGTTATCGGGGCTAACGAAGGAAAGTCTGTTTTGCATAACATTTTTACATTTTCTACTCGACAGCTGATTGTTATTCAACGGCTTCGTAGCCACAGAGAGAGAGAGAGAGAGAGAGAGAGAGAGAGAGAGAGAGAGAGAGAGAGAGAGAGAGAGAGGTGGGTTGGAGCAGTAGGTTCTGGAGTTAAAACAAGCCCATATAGCCATGAAACTGTCACACGTTTCATCCGTATAGCCATGATAGTGGCTAACACATCCATACATATGCGAAGTTATCACACTTCTCAACTGTACACCCACGAGCCTGTCAAACTTATGATCGTTATCATTATTCAGTTACCAAATAAGGCCTCAAAACGGAAATGCGGCAAGTGTTAAAATATTAAACACAAAAGTTAGTCATCTTGAACTAAAAACACAAAAATAGAGCCATCTTAAACTTTTGGAATAATATGTTTTATATATATATATATATATATATATATATATATATATATATATATATATATATATATATACTGTATATATAAACACACCCATATACATGTGTGTGTGTCCTTTTCTGGCACAGTTTTTTTTTTGTCAACTACTGATTTACACGTGGCATCTGTAACTATCTAGCGAAATTTCTAATATTTCTGGTAATTCTTTCCTCTAGGGTTGAAGTCTTTAACAGATAAACAGAACTTCTACTATGTTGCTTCATTTATTCATTCTTAAACTGACAGCTGTTTCAGCCTTTTCAGGCAACACTAGATCTAAAATGGTACAACACTCCCGGGAATATGGGACTAATGTAGCTTGCAAGTCTTAATTCTGAGCTGTCGAAGCCTCTCAATATTAAGTATGTTGGACAATGATGACGGAAGCATTGTCACCTGTGGAGGGGGTTCCAAAGAACCTGGGACTAGTGTAGTTTACAAATTCAAATTCGGAGAATTAATGAACACCACTCAGTTTGACCTGCATTGGATGCAGAGTGGCTGATGACTTTTGGGACTCTCCCAGGAACTGGGGATTTGTGGAGAAGCAACCCACCTGTGGAAGTTTTCAGTCTTTAATTCCCAGAACTGCAAAAGCTGGATTCAAGTTTCATTCTGGATCCTTGTTTTTCAGTCAGGTTTTGGCTGTACTCGTCCATGTATAGAAGTGCAGTTTCACTGCAATATCTAGTGTAACCCTGGGGATGTTAATGGATTAATGAATGAAACAGCTCATCGCTCAAGATTGAATAAATGGAGCAAAATAGAAGCAATTTTCGTTTATCTCTTCAAAGATTTAACCTTGGAGATAAGAGAAAGCACAGGAAATTGCCAGAGTTATATAACTAAACAATACTGACAGATGAAAGAGTACACTAAGTAAAGTGAACGCTTCGGTGATTCATTAGCATAGTATTTCCATAATCTGAAATGAGAACAAGACCTTTAGGAGAGAGTACCAGTTAGTTCATTAAAGGTTCATTAATTCTATGCAGTGTAGAAAACACGTTTATGAATTTTCACGTATGAAATATATAATCAACAAAAAGCCACTGATATTTTTTGAGATTGAAGGATTAGGAGACATCGCAACGCCCCTGGAAGCAAA
The DNA here is from genome assembly GCF_040412425.1 of Macrobrachium rosenbergii. Taxonomy (NCBI): domain Eukaryota; kingdom Metazoa; phylum Arthropoda; class Malacostraca; order Decapoda; family Palaemonidae; genus Macrobrachium; species Macrobrachium rosenbergii. The sequence continues at coordinate 50,709,430 of NC_089783.1, read as the reverse complement.
ACAACCACATAAAAAGACAGTCTGCTCCCCTGATGTAATCCGAGAGGTCGTTTTATCCCTAGAACAGTGGTTCTTAACCTTTTTATTACCTCCCCCTCCCCTTTAAGAGTTGGTCCTTCCCTCCACACCCGCTTGCATCTATGAGTAAAATTACCTCCCAGATTTAAAGGCAAATAAAAGAGAGAGAAAGAGGTGTGTGTTTATTATCTTGGGAATGAATTAGTGAGGTACTTGACAATGCGCCCTAGCGACTCTAACAAATTGTTAAGAGAATAACAAATATAATTAGAGAATTTTTTATTTTTATCTAGGGCTCGCGCCCCCCACCCCCCGGAAATTGCTGACGCCCCCTAGGGTGAGAACCACTGCCCTAGAAAGTCACCGGCTCCGTCAGCTGCGACCCGAAATAAATCATTATCAATCAGTCGCTCCTCCAGGGAACCAGTTGCAAAGAGAACGGGACCAGGAGAAGCCAGGTCACTGCAGTGTCTGCAGGAAACACGTATTTCTTTGGTTGCGTAACAGTGAAAAGAAGACACATTCTGTTGCAAGATTTTAAATAAAGCGTGAAATTGTAACTTTATGAAGTTGCACCTTTATAAAACCATATGCACCAACGTCCTCTAATTCTTTACGCTTCATAGGTCCCCAAAGAGGTCTCATTAGAAGGAGGGCCAGTTACAGGATTCTATTCACATGTGCCTCACAATTTTGTGAGTCTAAAATACTCCAAAATTCAACGTGTAAGAGATAAATGTATCGTTACGAATTACGTTTCAAGATAACAAAAACGAGTAGAATGAGATTTTGATAAATATATAAAGACAGAAGACTAAACAGGACGAAGAGGATTAGAATTTGAATACATCAACGTTGCTAAAGGTCCAGGGTGTTCACCAAAAGAAGATGGATCACACATTGATGAATACGAAAAATCAGAAGACATCAAGTTCTATAACTAACATTTCAAAATAAGCGAATAAACACGGTTACTTTCTTACAATCGGTTCTGCATAAGTCTCATAATTTTAAAATAGTCTCGTTCGAAAGCTTTATGAATGGAAGCTAATGCAGCTTTGAAACGCACCCGTGTCTCAATCGAAAATCAAGGTCACAGAACCTAGAACTATATATATATATATATATATATATATATATATATATATATATATATATATATATAATTATTATATATATATATATATATATATATACATATATAATATACATACGTATAAAAGTATCTAAACGTACGATTATCATGCATGTGTCATTCAAAACATGAGATAAGCATCCACGAATGATAGTTCAGCTTCGATATGAATATTTAACTTTCTAAAAATTGAAACTAGCATTTTTATGTATAGTTAGTTGAGAGAGAGAGAGAGAGAGAGAGAGAGAGAGAGAGAGAGAGAGAGAGAGAGAGAGAGGGGATTTTAAAGTTCCTTGGCTTCGACAAGGAAATTCTGTCTTGACAATCGGCTAGACTAGACACTTTCGTCACGTATGTAACTTTCAGAAAAGTCTTCTAAAACCTCAAGGACGGGACATCACCCTGAAATTTTATGACTTTGCGCTATATTGTTTTATTTTGGGTGAATACCATGTTATTATTATTATTATTATTATTATTATTATTATTATTATTATTATTCACTTCATTTTAATTATGCTGTTCTGTACCTGCGACTAAGACTCAAATTTCATTCTGGGATTACCGAAGAGCACTTTGGCTTTAAGTTCTAATGAAAAAATTCATTAAAACTCGTAGAGAAAAAAAAAAGAGGAAGGAGAAACTCAGTCGTAGACGCTACCAATCTCAGCAACTAGATTATGTCTATCGGTTTATGGACTCCAACGATCCAGAGACATTGCCAGACGATCCAGAAAAACGCTAACACCCAGTTTGCCGGTTTGTCAACTTAGGAGTGACGGCAGTAGTGTGCCGCTTTCTGCAGTGTTGCCAATATATCGCTTTCGGGAACCTAGGCTAACTTGTGGCGAGAACCAGGGCCCTCGTGAGGACAGTTTGAATAGTTGGCCTTCCTGTCGTATGCACTCTCGAAAATGAACTTTTCCAAGTTCTCATTCAATGGAAATAAAACTCGTATATTTCTGAAGAGTTGTTATATGGTAAATATTCAAAATTAATTCAGGCAATATTCCCAAAAATCACTTACATTTGAAGATATGCGTGAAAATCAAATTAGTGAAATTCTAGGCCTATCCACTTGCCTTTACTGTCGGAAGGTGAAACTGGGACTGTATCATCGCAGATAGACCGATAACTAGGCAACAAACAATAAGAAAGGGAACTTATCATATTTAAAAAGGGTGCCTTATCCCTTCAGCTTACGTAATCGACTGCATAATTCATTAGCCTGTACTCTCCAGGATACGCATCATTTTTTACCACAGACGCTTCATAAGACGGGACGTTAATGGAGTCCGTAGGAGGAGGTATGCTGCTCAAATATGGAGGGTACGGTGTCGTATATATTGACATAATCGTCAAAACAGCAGCCGCAGCAGAAACTGGCCATTCTTAATTCGACGGCTAAGCAGATACACAAGTTCTCTGGGTACCCAATCCAGTTGTAGGAAGGCTTCATCGACCCCGTCTGGTAGCATTAAAATTAGCTTGGATAACTTTATATCCTCTCTCTCTCTCTCTCTCTCTCTCTCTCTCTCTCTCTCTCTCTCTCTCTCTCTCTCTCTCTCATGAAAGACTCATTTACATATCAGATTCTTTAATCGCATAATCAATAAGTGACGCAAAGGAGAATGCAAGCACTCCGTTTGAATAGCCTTCATTACATGAATTTTGGAGAGATACATCCAAAGATAGATGGACTCAACGATACCTTTTTCACCCGTAGCTCTCCTTCCTGTCAACATCCTACCTAGACTCTCGTTTCGAGTTTGAAGTTACGGTGAAGTTTATGGGTTCGTACTGTAGTCATTTAAGCCCTTACGCTCGAGTTTATATCTTCGTACTGTGCCTAGTTCAAGACCTGTGTCGAACTTTATACGTACGGTAGAAATTTTACGACCCTAAAGGTCCAGTAATGCTCCTTTCTCTGTTGTTAGTGTTCATAACATTCGCATGTATTAAAGTGTAATATGCAGTAAAAGCCAGTAACCTGCTGAGTGAACCTCCACAGAACTGAAAGACCTTGCGTGAAAAGTATAAGCTCCATGTCATAACGCCCATGTTGGATAGTACCACTTGAGTCAAGGCAGCCTCAGTGTCTAGCACTGAAGCTACCAGAAATAACGAAAGATTCCATTAATTGTCCTCTGGAAATGTTCCACCTACAGACAATGCAACTAACTGACCATCCATCATGTGATAAGGTGTACATTACATTACACTTCCTTCACGTTACAATCCTTTTCATTATGCAAACTGCAAGATGGGGTTCAAGTCAGTGTCACCAGAAAGTATTGCGAGAGAGACACAAAGCCCCATGAAAGGAATCTAAGGAAGTCCACCAAGAAAGGCTAAAAAAGCTCACTTGGGCTGTCTCGTCAGGAGGATGAAAGATAGAAAGCACTCATTTGAAATTTAAAGTTAAACAATAAGAGAACATGGCAAAGGTTAAGGCGTTGTCCTGATAATCCATAAAGGATCATTTCCTCTTTAATTATTCTGCCTAACACATTGACGAAAATACGAGAAAATCTCAATAGCAAGTGAACTTGTATGTGCCATCTTGGAGAGGACTTGCAGCTAGTGCACTTAATTACATGGCAGAGACATCAAGGTTGAATGCAACCTAGCTATTGAGAAGATGGTACTAAGGTCACCACCCAAGTACCTGTCGATGTCGATAACTGAGACACAAATGTCAGCGTCAAATAAGGAAAACTTTCGTAATTCTATAGTTAATATTGTTATTGGTAGTCCTTAGCATATTCTCGCGTGCAAGATAATGTGCATCATCAAGTGAGAATATCCCGCATCAGATTATTTTCTAAAATGAAAGGCACATTTAGTGGTGTCCATCCGTGGTTATTAGTCTAAGGCAACCCCTTACCCTCGGCCATATCTCTGAGACAAATAAGGGCGACATTTTAATCTCCAGGATGACATTTATAAAAGAGGAGTTCAGATGTTCTCGTCAGGCTCTCCTCCGTAAGATTTACCAGTTAAGGTGCTGGATGAACGCCCCGAATACCGGTTAGAGGTGAGAGAAAAAAAAATCAACTTTCTGTAAATAGCAAAAGGAGAGGTTGTCTCTGCAAGCTCTTCCATTCAGGAACATTTTCTTTTAAAATCGAAGGATGGGATACGGGGTCCCGAAATCCATAAAAACCTGATTTTTAGGAGGCAGTCTCTGAAGCCAATTCCGTTATGTTTGATTTTCTAGTTTCTTTTCCGTCATCAATGAAATTCTTCCAAAGATTTTTTTTTTTTTCTATTTTCAACTTTGAATGGATTTTTCATTTTTATTTATTATATTCTGGTTTATTTGAAAAATCTCGGTCTCTTTCTTGACGCTATGATACTATCGGATGAAAGCACCGGAGCTGGAAAAACCCAGTACTGGTTCGACTCCTCAAAGAAAGGTCTGGAAGCTACCCTCTTACGTCACGTTAGACCTTGTTCTAGAGAGAGAGAGAGAGAGAGAGAGAGAGAGAGAGAGAGAGAGAGAGAGAGAGAGAGAGAACTGTAAGCATGAGCGATGTATCTAGGTTGGGAAATCTTGAAAGTTTATTATAATAAGGAAAATACTTCATATTGATATAGAGAGAAAGACAGAGATTAAAGGATTTTATTAAAATATCATTAAGTATCTTTTCTTTTGTCAAATGTTTTCGTCGAGGTAGCTGACAAAAAACGCCAGCAATGAAAATCTACAACAGCGATAACAACAACTACAATAATAATAATAATAATAATAATAATAATAATAATAATAATAATAATAATAATAATAATAATAATAATAATAATAATAAGATTTAAAAAGTTAATTACAAATTAAAATGAATAGTCGATCCCTGTAACAAATTCTTAATAGTCTGTGAACAAGGAAGGATTATCCTTTCCCCGCAATGAGCAGCAACCGCAGCACTTATAAATTATATATATGTATATATATATATATATATATATATATATATATATATATATATATATATATATATATATATATATATATATATATATATATAAATAGATATAGATATAGATATATATCATGTCGCAGATGATACCACCCCGTCTGGCAACCGCCCACCCCCGTTTTAGCCAACGGGAAAAAAACAGATCTCAAAAAACACAACAAAACACACATCATTACAGAATCATCACCTAATGTAAATTTTCATCTTACCAGCAAAGATGGTTCAGCTTTCTGTTGCAGCAAAGTGATGAACAGACGAAATCAACAGTGCAAAGAATTTTTTTGGGCTTCTTACGGTTCCAAAAGCTCAGTTATTTAGGAAGTAGCTGAACCAGCCGAGCGAACAAAAAGGCAATATAGTTTGGGTGAACATTGCCTAACCACTGAAATAAATGGACTCTGAAATCTTCTCAAGCAAAATGGTGTCCGGTTACCGCCGCAACAAGATGAGCACCTGAAGTTAAGTGGAGATGAAGTGATGCCCACCTTACTAAGTATGTCAGTCATACAAAAAAATTACTTAACAATGTATATGGACCCCAAGGCACCTTTGATTATTTCTAGCGACTTCAGTAGCAAGAAAGAGAACAGCTTTCTTCATTGAAAAGTGGCAATTGTTTTCTGGAATTCTCTTAACTTGACTCATCTCACTGTTATAGTAAACACACTGGGTTTAGCAGGAGTCCCTTTCATAGTTGAGGTCAATGTCTGCAAGTTTTTCTTTTTTTTTTTTACCTTTGCCATTGTACTACAGCTATAGACCTTTCAGCGAGATGTTTTATTCTTGACTGAGCAGAATATTAAGTGATTGTTGAAGGTAACCAGTGCGCTGCAGAGGTAAGGGACAGGTCGCTGTACTTGCCCACAATTTACCAGTGACAGCCAGGCTCTTTGTCCAGATGTCCCAACCTTCTGGAGTCACCAACTTTCCATTGGATAAAAAAACGTATGCACTTAATTTATCAGTATCTTCAAACTGATACATAAACGACGAGAGACGACTGAGGTTCCTCTTCTCTCCGTACATTTAGTTTGCCATTGAATCATTTTGAATGTAAAAGTTTTATATGAGGTTCAAATACAGATGATGTTTCAAGATATAGTTGGAAATTAAGGGAAAATGTATTTGAGTTCAATTGATGGAAAATATATTAATTAATATTACTCATGCCATACATAACAGTTAAGTGGAATAGCTTCATTGGCACTGAATAAAACTGAACTCAATTTATAACATCTAAAACCCCCAGGAGTTTAGAAGAGAATGAATGAGCTGCAAATCTATTTGCGAAAAGGTCGCGCTGCCCAAAGTATCCACTTGTTCTTGTTCAGTCCTGGCAGATAATCCCATGTTTCACACTTTCCCTCTGCGATCGTCCCGCCTCTCTTATTAATGATACTTGTCAGTTCAGCTGGACGGCAACACCTGTCATTGAGGGGGGAGACGAGACCCCCTCTCACACAAAAAACAAAAAAAATAGTCTCTAGGATACGAAAAGCAAAGGTGTTCTAACGGTATAGAAGAAGTAAGGATATGACGAACCAAAGAAAACTATAAATATCTAGTTAAAAATAGTTCTGACCATCTATGAAGGCGATCCGCTACGAGTTGGGAAACGGGTTAAGCACTTGACGAGATGAGAGAGAGAGAGAGAAATTCCAACAGATTATCGGCTTCTCGAAATCCAGCCTATTTTTCTTTTGACTCACTTGCCTGATTTAAAAAAAAAATCTATTCGATAATAAAAGGGAGAACAAACGTGAAATTCGAGGGAGTAAGTGAACACGGTAGTTCTGGAAGATCTAGAAATGGAAAAACTAAAGTTACTGAACTGTGGCATCACTAATCAGTGTGCTTGAAAAGAGGACTGGCTTTACTATAGTATATAATTAACAGAACTCTTCTATGTCAAATGAAGCTGTGAGACAAATTGGAAAACAGATCGCGGTGATAAATATGAGTATTAGAAAAAATTGCGTTAGAGAAATAACTGAACAGAAAAAAAAATGCTTCACGAAACCAAAAAAAAAAAAAAAAAAAAAATTACAGGAGATAAATTAAAGACAAGAGAAAACTTAACTGTAATAAGAAAAAACTTTGCTAAAAGTCCCTATTTGAGTAGACGTTGGTTAAAAAAAAAACGCTGTAGAAAAATGAAACGTCAGGCAAAGTGCATGACTGAAATTAATAAATTGCTTTTATAAGAAATTACCAGAGGACAGGTAATGAAAAGTTATTTGTTACAAGAACATCTACTGAGAAAACTGTGAAAGAAACTGAAGATAAGTTGTTGATAAAGAAAAAGCTTGAATAAAAGACGCAGTACAAGAGTATATACAAAACTTGCCTAATATACTGACAAATGAGAGAGAAGGACTTGTCAAGATGGAGATTCAAACGCAAGAAGATTACTGCTCTCGTCTTAAAATGCTACAGATAAAAGGAATCGCCCGCAACTGTAAGAAAGTCTTAACTTACTCGAAGATCAATGGGAATGATATTTGTTCATAGAAATATGAAAGAGCTGATCAGACCAATTGTAATTCGTAAAAGATATTAACATATAAACATAACAGCTGTACTACTGCAATAGAAATTAATTTGTGTCAATTGAAAATCAGACCTATAAGGACTGAATAACTAATCGAGATTTCGAAAACATTAAAATACAGACGGTTGAAGCACATATATTGAATAAATGATTGACGAAGCAATATCACGAAATGCATCTTGACATAAAATTGACCAAAACTAGATACAAAGTAGTCCAGCAAACTAACTGAGAAGTATACATTTCGCCCAGCAGATGTAAAACAAGCACACGAACAAACAGTCAACAAAACATAGATTCCAAATAAAGTGAAGATTCTCAGGTATAGGATTATATTCTCCCGAAAGACTTCGAGTGGTGTTGGACTCCGCAATCATCGTACATTGGCAACACGAGAGGTCAAACTGCGATGTACGACAGATCTTCAATCACTTTATAGAAAAAAAGAAAAGACGAATGTTGACAACCAACTCTTCTCTAGGCTTTTTTAAAATTCTTTTCTTAAATGGGGATATTTGTGCGTATGTTCTTACGCAAAAAACGTGCGTATAAACGCAAAATAAAATTGTACGAGGATCAATATTCCTTCAGGTTAATTATAAACGTAGAACATAAGGACTGCAAACTAGTATTAGAAGTGAAAAAAAATCGTTTAACTAATAATTCATGCGTAAATACAATCAAAATACGCAATCCTATAGCACTGTACTATTTGAGAAGCATAAGTACACGCATGCTAATTATACATATAAACAAAAAGAGCCTTCATTTTAACACGATCATCGAAGCTTACTTGCACAATACTAACATGCATTAGATAAGTCTGTTGTCTTCCTAGATTTAAAGTGAGACAGAGACATACACGCACACACACACACACACACACTCGGTGTAAGGTCAAAGCCATTACTCTCTCCAAAAATGGGAGTACAGAAGTGACCGGTAAACGACTTGGAAAAGCAATTATGTCGTCCCACAGCCACCAGAGAGAGAGAGAGAGAGAGAGAGAGAGAGAGAGAGAGAGAGAGAAAGTTAGGCATAGGTAATAATAGCGCCGTAATTATTTCTCCCTCTAGACCGCTGTCACTGCTACTATAGGCATTAATGACTTCAAGGCAAAAAATAATAATAATAATAATAATAATAATAATAATAATAATAATAATAATAATAATAATAATAATAATAATTATTATTATTATTATTATTATTATTATTATTATTATTATTATTATTATTATTATAATAAAAGGAAGATGCTATTATAGATAATAATGACTTCAAGACAGAGGAAAATCATAATAATAATAATAATAATAATAATAATAATAATAATAATAATAATAAAAGAATGATGCTTCTATAGATAATAATGACTTCAAGAAGACGATAATAATAATAATAATAATAATAATAAAAGAGAAAGAAGGAAAAGGGGAGTAGATAAGAATCAAAGGAACATCATTTTCCACCGCTTCTGCGTGACCGCACGGGATGATTATGACGATAATGACGGTGAAAAAGAATTCTCTCTTCCTTGTTGACTTGGGCGCTTGCGTGCGCCGCTCGCTCTCCAGATTCGTAATCGGGTTCGAAAAAGACTCTCTGGAGTCGTCAATATTCGTTTTTCAGTCTCGGGTACACGTCTGCGTACAAATGCAATAGCTGAGGTTGCGTTTGAAACCGATCGGTATATTTTTTCTATTTTATTTTCTTTAAAGACGTTCCTGTCCATAGTGGGCTTCTAGATCTCAGTTGAGAATTTGTATGTATATGTATGTATGTATATATATACATACATATATGCAAAACAAATATACATATATACATATGTGTGTATGTATGTATATATATATATTTGTGTGTATGGATTTTTATTGTTTGTTTGAGCGTATTCAACATATGTAAGCTCATTTTATATTTATTTTTTAAAATATTTAGTTCAATCGGTTTTCAATTCTCCTGTTACTGTCGTCGTTCCAAAAATTCTCAGCAATTCTCTTTTGTCACGTTACTTTCATTCTGTCTCAAATGCAGCGTTGACCAAAACCTACAAGGTACTGAAAATATATATCATATGTCGATTTATCTCTCATGTGTTTTCTTCCTGAACCATGAAAGCCAAATTTGTATTCCTCAGCTTAAGTATTTCACGTGTGATATATTGTGAACCTTTAGGCAAAAGCGTGCTTGTTTGGTGTAAAAGCGAGTTTGATATAAACTGCGTCATGACTGCAAGCAACTCACAACCGTTATGGAAGAAGTGATGCAAGAAGTCAGGGAGAGAGAACGGAAGATAGTTAAGTATTGATTTGTGAATTAACAAAATGAACAGTGGATAAAGAATACAGTAGTTGGTGCTTTCGGAGCTTCGTGTTACTCAAGTGAAGTTATAACGCTTTTCCATCAAAAGACAAAAATATATAGAAAGAGTATATATATGATGTCTCTGAGGGTTTCACTTTCTTTCCAGAGAAAGGATGAATCGCGCAGCACTATTGTTGCATGGGTTTGGTCATTATATTCAACTGAATGGTGAATGGTACGGTTGTAATCTGAATGAGAAAGAGGCACATGTAAATGTCGCTGATTATGTAATCTAATTCGACCATAAACAGATGTCGAATAATCTAACCTCTATAGACACATACAGAGTAAACATATATATACATATATATATATATATATATACATATATACATTTATATATATGTATATATGTGTGTGTGTATGTGTATGTGTGTGTGTGCACCGACGGCATTAACACGTTTACTCTGGCAATGGTTGTCCGAACAGCCAAGTTAAACCATACTTGGTCTGTTTTTAATCTTGTATGGGCGACCACCAAGAAATCCCTTGAGCTTCCGTTGTGAAGGGTGTAGGGCTAGCAACCTCATCCCGGATAAATGCGGTGATCCGGAAAAGTATCCCGCCCTCCAAGAGGAAAAGGCCTTGTAGGTTTTATATATACATATATATATACATATATATATACTTATAAATATATACGTGGTTGTGTGTGGATGCGTATGTGTATGTATGTATGTACGTATTTGTGTGTATTTGTGGTGTGTGCCCATTTTCTTGAAGAAAGAGAGAGAGAGAGAGAGAGAGAGAGCATCACATTAATTTTTCTTCTTTGTCCTTCGAGAGCGTCGGTTCATCTCCCTATATACTCACTGACTTTTACTAGTGTCTATTTACTCTTTGCATTTATTAAGTCAAACTTTAAACTTAGACCAAAACAATGAAATGCCGTGGGCACAAAACACCTTAAAAACCATCTAGACATTACATAACATCAAAGACGGTGGAGCGTTTCTTGTCTGAAGCGCTGGGATTCAACCCGCGGTCAAATGCTGGCGCAACAAATCAAGGCAAGCAAGTCCCATACAAGTAGGACTCATAAACTCTGCAACCTTACCGCAGAGTTTACAAATAAGGACTGCCCTGTACACCCGAAGAGCATCCTTACCTTGTGTTCACAGATGACCTCCTCACCTTGTCACTTGTAACCCGCTGGTCAGCTTTTTAACGGAATAAGTTGGGGCAGTCACACAATCCCGCAGCGCTACAAGAGATTGACTTCTGAAAGGGAAGGTAACGAACACACGCCGGGAATCTCGCATTTGTTTTGGAGTCAAAGGTTCTAACGAGGTTGCGTATTTAGCAGATGTCTTAAATAAATAGATAGTCGTTAAGTCGTTGCTGGCGGAACTATTTTTTTATAATAATGGAAGGTTACTCTGTCTTTAGTTGCGTATTCAGTACATGAAACAAGTGAGGTTTTGTAAGTGTCCGAGTCTCTAGACTAAGGCTTTATGGTTTTTGATATACATGCAAGGTGCATTCAGTCTCCTCTTTCCTAAATATCTAATTAGTGATGGCGTGTTTATTCATCATAACCACTACTACTACTACTGCTGTTGTTGTTATTATTATTATTTATTTATTTATTATTTTTTTTTGGGGGGGTCTATCACAGTCATCCTATTCGACTGAGTGGTTTTAATAGCGTGGGGTTCCGGGTTGTATTCTGCCTCCTTGGGAGTCCATCACTTTTCTCACTATGTTCCCTGTTTCTAGTAGCACACTTTTCTGCATGAGTCCTGGAGCTACTTCGGCATCTAGTTTTTCCAGATTCCTTTTCAGGGATCTTGGGATCGTGCCTAGTGTTCCGATGATTATGGGTACAATTTCCACTGGCATATTCCATATCCTTCTTATTTCGATTTTCAGGTATTGATACTTATCAATTTTTCCTCTTTCTTTCTCATCTACTCTGGTGTCCCATGATATTGCGACATCAGTGAGTGATACTTTCTTCTTGATTTTGTCAATCAACGTCACGTCTGGTCTATTGGCACGTATCACCCTATTATTATTATTATTATTATTATTATTATTATTATTATTATTATTATTATTATTATTATTATTATTATTATTATAGACTTGGTAAATAGAATCTAATAATGAAAAAAGAAGGAAACCAATTAAGAAGTGTTTAAATAAACTAAAGCAGACAAATAACTGTAATAGAAATTCATAAATGAAAAATCTACCAAAACAATGATTAATTCAATCATTGTGAAGAAAGCCACTTGACGAGTCCCTAACGTGTTTTGATCAGACGCGTTCTAAACACGCCTATACCAAATTTGTCTCACCTGTTCTTAAAGACGACGCTTCCTGTGAGGAAGGTGATGAATTAGATTCACATAATAGGTTACGACAATTTTTCAGGATATTCTTATGACTTGATAATTGAATTTGCAAAACTGGTAGCACACCTGTGATTGCATGGTATAATAAATAAATTTACAGACAATAATAAGAATAAGATATTTTTAAATGTGGCTAAATATTCAGTTTGCGTGGGATAGCACATTTAGTAATAAAAAAAAATTCTTAAATTTTCGTGTGAAATATCATGAATTTTAATGACTGAAAGTAAAGAAAGTACTCCCTCAGGAGTCTTGGAAATTGCCAATGATGGCAACAAAAAGTCAGAATACAGTTGAAGAAAGAAAATATTCACTCCGTAATATTCACTCACAATTATCCGTCGTCTCGCACTGAAGTCGACTTTCAATCTGACGCCTCCAATTTCCAAACGAAGGAGAGAGCAAACCTAAAATCACGTTTATGTGTTCCTCGAAAGTATAAGTAGTAAAAACCTCAGCATAATAAGAGGAAAATAACTCTCGGGAAGAGTACTTTTTAGAAGAACATCATATATATCGTTCGGTATCACGAGAGCTCTGTTTTGAAGGCGCGTTCAGTGCGCCAAGTTTTTCTCTTCCGTCCACACAGAGGTGCTACCACGTTCGCGCCGAGCGGTTGTTCTGACGACTGGCGCAGGTAACAGTCATGGGCCGAGTTATAAGGTCGTGTGAGAAGAGAAGTGGACCAGTAATAGGCGTAGGAGGAGGGAGAGAAAGAACAGGACGAGGAATAGCTGGGGAGGAGCCAAGAGAAGGGGAAATGGCACCAATTGGATAAGATGAAGTAATGCATCCGGGGACTTGGTAGTGACCGTCCGTACAGAGAACGATGCCTCTATGATATGGAGGTTAATGGCGTCCGGGAAAAATGAAAAGGAAACGTAGTGACTAATATATATATATATATATATATATATATATATATATATATATATATATATATATATATATATATATATATATATATATATATATATATATATATATATATTCTGAAGAACAGGACCCTCACAGATTTCAAACGCATATGATCTTCGTTCGGCAGACGACCTCAGATCGTAGCCATCAAATTTTATGAAATAGCTTATAGAATAAGCAAAAACTTTTCACAGTTTTCAGGAAAAACCCATTGTTTTTGCCGCGATCGATTTTCTGAGAACAGGTACCATAAAGAACCCCCTTTCGTCGTATGTTGTTAGAACCCATAATTCATTTACATATTTGTATATTATTTTCGTTGCCCCCACAGAAACTAATATTCTTAGCTATGTAGAACAAAATTTATTCAGCAATAGTCGATTTGAGCAATAAACAGTGCTTCATAAATGGATGACATGACAAAATGTATTAATACAAAACAAAAGGGCCAACTGAAATATCGTGAACAGGACTTCATAAATAACAGAAATAGTCAATATGAAATCAGGCAATATAATAATAATAATAATAATAATAATAATAATAATAATAATAATAATAATAATAATAATAATAATAATAATAATAATCAGACAAAAACTTCTTTCAGTTTTCTTCTGAAGATGGAAAGAGAACCCCACAAGATTCCTGTGTAGAACTTGTTTACTTGTAAATATTTACATATTACTTGAATCTCGAGAGTTAGGACCTGAAAGTACTCGAGATTCAAGTAATATGTAAATATTTACAAGTAAACAAGTTATTCCTGTTTGTAAATATTTACATATTACTTGAATCTCGAGAGTTAGGACCTGAAAGTACTCGAGATTCAAGTAATATGTAAATATTTACAAGTAAACAAGTTATTCCTGTTTGTAAATATTTAATATTAAATCTCGAGAGTTAGGATTACTCGAGATTGTTTGTAAAGCTAAGTTATTCCTGTTTGTAAATATTTACATATTACTTGAATCTCGAGATTAGGAACTGAAAGTACTCTTTGAGATTCGAGAGTTAAGTACTCGAGATTGTAAATATTGACAAGTAAACAAGTTATGCACAGGAATCTTGTGGGTTTCTCTTTTCAACAACAATAATAATAATAATAATAATAATAATAATAATAATAATAATAATAATAATAATAATAATAATAATAATAATGGACGATGCAGCACACGAAGATTCTACTCGTGGGTAATCAGTTGCGATTACCTTGACGGTCCAGGCACACAAGGTACTGGCGTAACGGGTCCGCCCAGCATAAATTATGAACGAATTCGGGTGTCCTAGCCACAGTCAACAATATCTGATACCTTATGGGGTAGTACCTTCAGTAACCCAGAATTAACGGAACCATAAGCTACAGGTGATTAATAAATTCGATGAGTAAGAGAACCGGAAAAATTTTAAATAAACGACATAAACTGACGGATGAATAAATAATCTGATTAGGAATATCTGGAAAATATTAATCAGAATTCTAGTCTTTAAAGAAGCTTGAAAAATAGTGATGAAAAATATCCAGGATTGCTTGCATGGCGGTAAAACTGTTCGGTGACTTTGCGTACCGTTTTACTAATCCTATATCGTATGTCCATCTTCATCTAGCACCGTCTTAACTAACCTGCTTCTTAATGTGGTCCCATCAGGGGTCAGTCCTCTCCAAGGACCTCTCCCAACCCATTTGAATCCTCCTCCATCCTTTTCTCTTTAGACCCGTTGACCCTCTTCGGGCTCTCTGTTACGCCATTGACAAAATTCGGTGTTGTTTAGAGATGTTAATAGGCATATAGATAGCACCTTCAATTGCTGCCAAGTGAAACTTAATGCATTTCCATGCTAACAGAGCGGAATTCTCATCTGTTTAATATTCTAAGTAACTCCCTTAGAGGACTCGACAACATAAAGCTATATCCGATATCTTGAAAGGATATCATTGCGGTCCTAGAAAGGTAGGATATCTTATGCAATGGTACATACCACTAGTTGGGTTGGAGGTTCCTGGAATACCTTACTGTACGCGGGTATGCTCTTCATTTGTTACTCTTACGTTCGGCGTCACTAACGCTGTTTCGCAACGCCAGAAAGAATTTCTATCAGTCAGTCAAGCTGCATAAACCGGTACCAGGAAAATTCAGTCTTATCGTGACCAAGGAACAGCTTAACTCTCGAATCAAATATTTTCACTTTTTTTGGAGGAATCAGAACCATTAACCTACTTTCTATTTTCTTATAAATATATTGAAGTCGCTAGCTGATGTTCCATAGACTTACAAGTATTAATTCGACCTGAACAGACAGTCTGTCCTTAATCACAGTAAAGTCAAATACTCTCGGCTGACTGGTATGGAAACAGATTTTGCCAGATATGCAATATTCTCTAGACCTTGATATTAGCCGTGGTCAGTTTTGCGTGTTGTCTGGCAATCTCTCTTTCTCTCACTCTCTCATGGATGTTTCACTGTTTGAGGAAAAACGTGCTTTTTACATATCTAGAAAAAATATATCTACTTTTCACATTATCATGTATAAATACACATGGCAAACCACACGCACATATGCACACAACCATTTATATTTTCTGTATATGTATATGTATATATATATATATATATATATATATATATATATATATATATATACATATATATATACATACCTATGTGTATGTATGTATGATAGATTAATAAAAAGCTAGCTAGACAAATAGAAAGATAGACATCTAGATAGGTTGGATTACCAACGAGTATAGTGTGGGATAAACAGATTCATCAAGACAGACACAAACTAAAACAAAGAAACAGACAAATGCGCAAATAAAAGACAAGATCAGAATCAAACACAGCTTAGGCGCTGCACAAAGGAACCCTTTGGGAGAAACGAGTCATGTGGAAGATAAACCCACGAGGAGAAACTTGGGGAAAAGGTCGAAGACAGTTTCTCTTTGAAGGGACTGTTCGCTGCAGCACGAGGCGCAGTGAGTTGACTCGGCCAGATATCGCCAATCAAATGCGTCATTAATAAAGATTGTGCGCTGCAACGTCTTTAAAAGGTAGCCTAGAAGAAGAAGAAGAAGAAGAAGAAGAAGAAGAAGAAGAAGAAGAAGAAGGAAAGCTGCAAATCAAAAAGGAAGTCGTAGACTCTCATTTTTTTTATGACAAAAGACGAATTGAAAAGACTCTCCGTGGATTCTTAGCGCTAACATTTATATACACTTTTTTTATTATCACCGGGAGCATAATAAATTAGACCCCTGTTGTTGATTGTTTTCGTTCTGTTGAGAGAGAGAGAGAGAGAGAGAGAGAGAGAGAGAGAGAGAGAGAGAATAAGCCATTACCTCAACTCAAGAAAAACCCAAATGACGCTCCGTCAAAGACCTGTCGCCATTGCACGAAGGAGTTTTCCAAACGAATGCTGAGAAATAATCAGACGAAAGACCAACAACTGAAGCGAAATTAAAACAAAACAACAAGAAGCCGCAGCATGGTCCTGCGGAACGCCTGCTGCCGCTGACCTTCCCCACTGTTGTTCGAGACCGGTCGTTTTTGTAGGCTCTTTCGTCTTTCAGTCATTTACAGGGTCATTGTTCAACAAAACGCAGACTCACCTCCTCTGGGCGCCCTTATGCCGAGCCTCTTAACCGAGTCGTTGTCAACCGCCTTCGGTTACACCCCACACGCGATATGAATCGTCTTCTGCTGATGATATGTAATTCTGCAGTCAGATAAGAATAATTAGGATTATGGAACATCGCTATTAGAATTTTTTGTATTTTATTATTTTTTATTCTTATTTTATTTTATTTTATTTTATTTTATTTTATTTTTTGTTCCACGGGAGGCGTAGCAAAAGATGGCCGCGCTTTTTAAGGGCTTGCGATCACGTAGCCATTTTGAAAAATACTCTAACTCGCCGACACTATGCCTTGTGGGTTGTCAACGATGCTTCTGTTAATATTCTAAAAATTAAATATGATTGTCATAATCCTTCTGGCTATCTAGTTATTTGTATACGTGTGTATTCAAAGAGAAAGATATGCAGTCATAATTTTAATGTGAAACTAATAAATATTATGCAAAAAAAAACTGTCTTCATCTTCAAGCACAAATCTGATTAAAATAGTCACACCAATTAAAGATCATACAAGCGCAAGTTAACTAGCTACCAGGTGCGCGTCTATGTTCGGATGTCAATAAAAAAAATTTGAAAGTCGTTACAAAATGTTAATGTTTCTAGACATGACACAAATGTTCTCATGTCTGAAAAATAGATATATACTGATAAAATCTTATATGGGCAACTACAGAAAAATATTAACGTTGAAATACATAGATTATTTGTAAAACGTACATGATGAAATATTTGTCAACCCGAGTGGTACGACAAAATTATATTTGTTTTTGGTAAAGTTAAGTCAGCTTTGATCAAATTCTGATTGCGTTAAAAATGTAGAATATTGTATAATCTTAGTAAAAGATAAAAAATATATAATCCTGGGCAAAACTTTTCAAATGCAAGGTTGCCATCATCTGCCTTTCTCAAAGAATTTAATCTGCTTAAAGATATCGAGTGTACTTCCACAGCAAGCCGAACCGCCCACTGCATAGGATTTCCCGCGGATCCCGTTTGGGATCAGCTGGTTAGGTCAGCCCTCCATTTTATTATTTGACCTGTTACCTTAAGAGATATTTATGCTCTCATTTCAGAACAGGAGTCCTTTAATACATTTTTCTTGCGGTAACAACATTTGTGCTTCCATAACATATAAATGGGTAATGCTTTTAAACACTTTCCAAACGCTAACTTTCGAAAAATGAGAAATTGAAAAGAAACCAACATACGGAGATCACTGACTGGAACATGAAACGTCAAAATGAATGCATTACAACTTTATCTTCTAGAGCTGTTCAGCCTAAACACTTGTTTTTCCTATGGTCTGTTGGTTTTATCTGAGTCTACGTTACTTTTTCCAACTTCTTTTCCGGAGGAATTCATGATTTTGATTGGCTTTGGTTGATGTGGTGTCCCTTCCCTGAGAACACTTCTCTCAGTTTAGCCAAGTGCAACAACATTCTATGCGGTTTGCTTTTTTTGAAAGTCCGTGATGAAAAGGAATCCCTTCATCATATGGGCTGGACGAAAATTATTTTGTATTTCTCTGAGAGAACTTTATATATCATCGTGATTCTCACTGTAAAGAACACGAAATTTACGACCGACATAACCCTGGAGGAAAAGAACTGGAACTGACACCACTGGCGTAATTGCCTCGTGGAACTCACCCACTGCAACAAAGAGATCACACTTGTCGAAACTCCTTCTCAGGTTTCAAGATATGCCATCAAGACCTGATCGAACCGGATAGTTCTCGAATTGCTGTTTTCAAGCAATCTCTGTACTGCGGGAATTCGTGGCCTGTAGAAAACACTAGCGTGCAATGGTGAGCAGTCACTCAAGGGTCAAGGGTTACCTTCTGTAAAATGGTGTCAAAGTGACAATGATTATTGACCAGAAAACGTGTGGTTTAGACTAGAATGGGAAGGAATCCTAAATTGAAATGTTTTATAAAGCATTCATCCAGTCAATACGAGCTTTAAATACTCTAGAGAGTATTCAAATTCTGTCGATACATGAACCCTACGCTACGCAAGTGAATATAAGTGTGGAATGAATCTGGGAGAGCTACTTTAAAAGAAGTGGCACTGAATATATATATATATATATATATATATATATATATATATATATATATATATATATATATATATATATATATACATACAGTATATTTTATGTATATTATATATAATATATATGTGTATATATATATATTATTCCACAAAGAGTTTTCTCAAGCAAAATATGAAAAATTCAGCATCATCGCGTGTCTTTCATTACACCGTTTAAAAGCCATAATTACACCAGCACTACTATTTGATCCACGGGTATGACGGCGCGCGGTGAGACTGAGTTCCATCTCTCTCTCCCTCTCAAGAAGGTACAAAAACATCCTCATGAAATTACAATTCCAATGAGAATACAACAGGGTTCCGTCGTCACAGTTACCAGAACGAGGTCACGTGCGATCACGAAGTGCCAGCGCACTTACACTTCCACAAAAGCCCTTGATGGACGATAGACGTCAGACGAAGGGAGAGCACCGAGACAGGCAAAAAAATCAAAAGAATGCAGTAAATGTCACTTCGCGCAAGATATCAGATCTAATCTGGCAACAGGATATTGTTGTCTTATCGGGAAGGCTCATCACAAAGGGACCGCCGTTCATAAAGTTTGGTTTTGTATCGCTGTCGAGAAAATACCCTTACTTTGTTGTTACTTGTGAAAACCCTTGACGTACGTTTCTCTGGGAATGTGGCTGTGTAATTTGTGCGAGAACTGTAATTATACTGACGCGTATATATGATCACAGACGTATTTCTGCCCAGATATATATATATATATATATATATATATATATATATATATATATATATATATATATAATACATATATACGTATACATAAATATTCATATATATATACATATATATAAATATATATATATATATATATATATATATATATATATATATATATATATATATATATATATATTCAGTTCTTCCGCCACATGCAACATGCAACTCGTCATCTTCACATTTTGACATTTTTATTCACACTGAAGGTCCGCATCTCACTCCCAAGAAAACGAGCTTTGTCTATTCAAACACTGCAACTTTAGCTGCCATTTTGCATATAACCCTTGTGCCTACCTTTCTTCGCCTATTTTGGACTCTCTTCGTATCCAATTATCTTCAGTCCATTCAGATACGTGCAGAAATCGGCAACTTACATTTTCTTTCTCACCTTCCATATTATATCCATTGCCCGCATCTTACCGTTTGAATTGAAACTCATTACCGGAATTCGTACATATATGTCCACTCAGGGCATTAGCGGATCAGAAAAATTTCATAGAGGGCACCAATTTGCATATTTTACCTATATATATATATATATATATATATATATATATATATATATATATATATATATATATATATATATATATATTTATATATAATATATATATATATTATTTCTTTAATAGAGTTTTTAGTTTTTCCCATTTTTATATTTCTTATTATTTATGTTATTATTATCTAAATCTTCAATATTATTATTTTATCATTATTTTTCATGGGGGGCACGTGCCTAGGTCGCCCCCCCCCGCCCCCCGCTACTCAGAGGCACGCCTCTGGTACTTTAATTCTTTAACTGTTGACTTGTATGAAGCCAGTCTATATAAATCAGTCAATCAATTAATCACCGTTGTCCTTGAAAGTAAAGTAGCACAGAATGCAGAAACTATATCATCCCAACTGCCAAAAAAGCTAGGCATCGTTCGTAATGTTTCCCATATCTACGAATATCCTGACATAAAGACATCTTTCGGATTTTTTTCTATCATTGCCGGAGTGTTTTTTTTTTTTATGTCCCGATATTCGGAACATCCCTGAACCTCTGTGCACTTACTGCATTTTCCCGTTTCCTGAAGCTATCAGAGTTATATTCTAAACCTTCGTTAGAAGATTTCCTTCCTAACCACATTCCAAAGGCTAGTGTTCAATAAGAACCGTCTGCAGTCGTGAAAGTGCCTGTTTTCCCCGCTCTGCATAGCCTTAGCTTCCTGATTCTGTAGAAGTAACATGATGCTACACTGCCGAACACCAGAGGTCATTTGGTTCCCCGACTGTAAATCTGCCTAACAGTCTTTCCAGCAATATTGTGGGCTTCTTAGCTCCTTTGCTGAGGAGGGACTGCATTGTTGCGACGTGCAAAGTAGCCTTCTACAGTTATAGGCTACAGATTTTATTTTCTTTGGTCTCTTGTTTACCAAAGGTTAAAAGGCATGTCATGGTTCTGTATTGCACGCAGTCTGATTTCACCTAAACTGAAATGAAATCATTATCGCTTATTGATTTAGCCATATGTTAAAGGTGCACCGCCTTTAATGGGGGTTCGACGCATTGCTTATAAAACTTCTGCAGTCAGAGGATAAAAGTGATAATCAGCAATATCTTTTTTTGAGCCACCCCTTTCAGAGCAGAGGACCCATGGTTGAAAGGTGTATAAATGTATGTATATATATATATATATATATATATATATATATATATATATATATATATATATATATATTCACCATCAAGCTGCTTCCCCAGATTTAATTGATAAATCATGGACAAACCTCTTTAAGCTTACATATTTATATATATATATATATATATATATATATATATATATATATATATATATATATATATATATATATATATATATATACATATACTGATGAAAAGGATAAGATCGTAATGACCTACGAGCCTCAGTTCTCGTCATGCCACAAGAATAGGATGAAAAATAGAGCTTTCGGATACTCGGATATGGAAATTTAAGATAACGCCCTTGGGAAGATAGCTAAATGTTGTGTATAGAAAGAAGAAACAAAAGTTTTTTTTCTATACCTTTTGTACATATCCTGCTGAGAAGTTCATTTTACACCAAGCTCAAGACACTTTGAGAACCTTTGTGTTTCAGCAATGGCCTTTCTTTTAATAATACACTGTTGGAAAACTCCGCAGATACTTTGCGCCTAGGCCTCCCTTCTATCAAACAGTTGAAGCTGCCACCATAAAGCGATGTAGTTCATAATTTTATCAGTTTCAATATCATGAATACATCTAGTTCACAGTATTTCCTTATAAGACAAACATGAAGGCCATAAAATAGGAAACGCATAACGATGGATACAATTTTTTCTACACAGAGAGATTCCGTAATTCCAGAGCCCGCCAACATTTTCATCGTATGAAAGGTGACAATGAATTTTACTAAGAGATGATAATAGTATCATTGATCAAATTTATCCATAACCAAATTTAAGAATTTAATATCTAAATATTAAAGTACTTAGTCCTATTGAAAGCGAAAAAATTTAAAGATCGGTGTGCTCTTGCTAGTCTCATGTCAGGAAGACTAAACAGCTGACATCAGAAATATCTTGACTTATTGACTAAGAAAAAAAAATTAAACCAGATAAAAAGATCTACAAAGATACAAACCGATACAAGCTGAGCTACTACGCTTTGTAAATTTTTACCATGCACGACAACAAGAAACGAAATATACAGAATGGCATCAAGTCACGTGATGTGAAAGTCCTAATGTCTCCCAAGATGACGATTAAATACTGAGATCCTTAGAAACTTTCGTTTCTCAATTGCGGAATGAAGGCTCTTCGCTTTATTCAGTCATTAGCACTACGCTACCAAATTTCAGATATCAGCGAAAAATGAGATTACAGCTTTTCGACAACTGGAAGATAAAGAAGACAAGGATTTCTAAGAAGAAGAAGAAGAAGAAGAAGAAGAAGAAGAAGAAGAAGAGAAGTTCGTATATCAGTCCGGCATCTTTGCCAGACGTAAATGCATACAAATATAAGCTTATATGGATATATGCTTCATGTTAATGCAGAAGCCGCAGGAGAGTAACATATGCAGAATAATTTACCAGAGAGCACGATACAGGATGATGAATGAAAATTACTTTTTATATTCTTCGCGTATTACTCAAATCCTGGCCATCAAAATAGATTTTGAATGAAACCGCGTTCTTCTTTTGTCTATTTTTCACTGATGAAAACAAAACCGCCAAGAAAGTGAGATGAGAGCAAATCATTCATCCCTAAAAGTAATTACGTACCACAGGGCAAAGGAAAGAATTAGCCCAACTTAAATTCGAACAGTTGCAAAAAAATAGTGGAACAATCGTTAACGCCCAGAACGTTAGACTGAATTCATGGTGGTTGATATACGTCAATTAGAGACGTCTAAACAGATGTATGGCAAGATTACCCTCTCGATAAAGCCTGATTTAGGAGTTCGGCTGAACAAAGTAGCACCGAAGAAGATGGACCATTTTGATAATCCCACTGTCTAAATTCAGGGAGGTACGTGCCGCTATGACCCGGATGGACCCGTTTCGTGCCGATGGTCATATCTGTCTCGTATAGCAAATAAAAGACTGACAAACAAAGTTAGTTGTTTATGCTGGCACTTACAGACAAGATATTGTTCATTGTCTACAGTACACCCAGCACATGCAGTCAAGGATCATTGTTTATTGTTACTCATCACTGTTGAAAGTAGCTGTTGCCAAAATCACCCTCGACCCTTGACTGCCAAGTGTAATGTGAAAAAAACTCTGCTCTAGTCGTTAAGAATTAAAGAAGGAAAATACGCTTGTTCGTTCAAAACTGTTACTCAAAGTGTTTTTGGAACCGATCTTCCCGGCACGACACAGGCGTTTCACCAGATGAAATCTTTGGCTAAATTCCTTGCGGCTAAAACTGTTTTGTTCGCGTTACAGAAATATAGACGAATACGAACATGATCAAGACGGGGTCTGTCGCTGACGACTCTTGCGGAATCAGAAATTGGTGAGTTTACACATAAAAGATAAAAAAAATAGAGCGAACGATTAGAAGGCTGGGTAGTAAGAGCAGCAGAGAAAGTTCCTTCCAGATTGGAATACACACATAATACCTTGTTTAATCTAAAAAAAAAAAAAAAACATACTAAGATCATTTCTTAGTACTTCTAGCGGATCACAAACTGAAGGGCAAGATAAATGATACAGACTCATGGAAGAATAAGTACCTCTTGGAACGTGTAGAGCAGGGGATGTGGTTCTCAGGACAGAGTATGAAAAAATTAAGTCGCTATTTGCAAGACGGGTCCAGATTTGAAAGGTAATGAGCTTTAAACCCTGGTGGCAGTAACGTACAGTATCAGCTCTATCTGACTTGTTTAAGACCAATTCGTAAAACTTCCGAAAAATTGTAAAATATATTTAAAACTGATATTTCGTTTGTAAGGCAAAGAGAAGTAGATCTATCTTTAACCTCAATTATATGACATAACGTATACATATTAACTGTGGTGTAAATTGTTTGTGTGTGTGTGTGTGTGTGTGTGTGTGTGAGTTTGTAAATGTGTGTGTGTGAGAAAAATTAAAAAACTGCATTGTGGGGGTTTCGAACGGCTTCTAATTTGCTGGAGTAACTTACCCCCAGCCCTTTTCAACAAAATTCGCGTACCTTGGCACATCAGATACCAAGCTATCATACCAAGAAGATAGCAATTACACCTGGCTCTCCGTTTCAGTAGCAGCATTACCGGTATTATATCCTAAATAATTGGCCTTTGGGCCACATAAGTGTCTATCATCTATCTTATAAGAATCAGTCGTTCTCTGGTTAAAGGGATTCAAGGCCAACATTTCTATTTCGAAGGAAAGTAAGGTAGAATATACGCTGGAATCAAGATCAGTCGTTTATAAAGTATCCCTTCTGCTTACAGTGCTGGGATAACGAGGTTCTGACCTTATCCTTATATCTTATCCTCTGCTGCTGCCTCACCTCCTTAATTTATTTATTCCTTTCAAATATTCACTCATCACAAATGATCCAACTAGTTTCTCTGTTGCTATTTTGTATTCATAAATGAACGTTCACCCTCCCCCTACCACCCCCGTCTCTCTCTCTCTCTCTCTCTCTCTCTCTCTCTCTCTCTCTCTCTCTCTCTCTCTCTCTCTTCGTGATTGTACCGTTGGGTAATTCTAAAGTTATTTTCTGAGCTAGCACGACTGAAGACGGGCAAGAACGAAAATGAATGAGATCACGATATTAGAGAAAGCCGAGACACAATTTCGTTGTGGCACCGTATCAGTCTTCCGATCTGGTGGACTTTCATAGAACTCTGGGCCATTTTCAAAGAATTCTACATCACGCATGCGCCGACGATGTGCTAAGCATTGCGACTAGGTTGCAATCGCCTGCCTCAAGGAGTTTCTCCTAAATCCTATGGAAATTGAGCCTAACGTTCAGTCCCTGTCTGACCGGTGTTGGTCCTTGTTTTGAGTCTGATAGACTAGGATTGTTTGTGTATGTATTAAATCTCATATAGACTGCATTGACGAAATGCTGGAATGTAATTCTTGAAAGTAGGCTTCTGGGAAGTTACTCTCATGCAGAGTGTACCATCTGACGGAATGCCCTAGACCAAGAGCCCGTCCCAGCTCAGTGCTGGCTTAATCTGCGACGAAGATTGGACAGTACTGTTGTTTAGGCGTTTCATACTAATCATTGCAAAGTCAGAACAAAAATACCAAGAATGTAATTTGAAGGCGTAAAGGGGAGAAATGTCTGTCCTAAAACAAAAGGCTCCAGGGAGAAAAATAAAATTGGTTTCAAAGGCAAGTAGCTTGAGCAAGCATACGCCATTTTTTTTTTGTGATTTTTACGTAAATTATGTAAACGGCCATTTCGATGCCTACTGTTATATTTCAGTTCTCTTCAGCCATATGAGACAAATGTTCCCTGCAGACTATTTGAAATGATTTGCAGAATATTACATTTTCCTTTATAAGTGAAAGAATGACAGGCTGTATCATACAGGAGGTCAGAGAGCTGGAATTTCTACAAAGTTGGTAAGCATCCCTATAAATGCGCAAAGGACCTATTCACCTTATAAGATAGACTGCCAACTTGTCAATGTTATTAAAACCAGTGTTGTTTCAATTCCATGTTGGAGTTTATGGATACACCCGAACAAATTTTCCAAGATGAGGAACTTTTGCCAAGGAGCGCCATGAGACGAGTTTAAATTCGTCAGAATTCCATTGAATGAGGCCACGGCTAAACCATAAACACTACAGTTTGAATTAATGGCTAAATTCATCAGAATTCCATTGAATGAGGCCATCACGGCTATACTCACATAAAGAGCGTACAGAGTGAATTGAATTAATAAATGGCGTCAAAGTATGCAGAATATATACACAGAAATTTGAGATAAAGACTTTGTAGAAGGAAAGAAAACAGGGACCAGGTGAATTTAAAATTTTCTACTGGGTGCAGGTCTCACAAATCGTTGTATACAGACACACATTTGCTAAATACATTCTACACACACACACACACACACACACACACACACACACACACATATATATATATATATATATATATATATATATATATATATATATATATATATATATATATACTGTATATATATATATATATATATATATATTATATAAATATATAACATATATGTATATATATGTATATATAGCTTCCTACGCGCATAAAAAGAGGGAAAATCCATTGTTCTCATATAAGGTAAAAGAATCAGTTTCAGATTAACACTTCTGTGTATTTGTTAGTGGATCAGTGCAATGTGCCCCTTAACGATATTAACCTTTGCTGTCTGAGCTAAAGATGAAGCCAATTCCTTCCTAAAGAAAAACAAATAAATAACCTGAAAGAATGGAGGAGAAGCTAACGAAGCAAAAAGGATTACTTTCTATAATACCAGACAGACAGACAGACAGAATGCCTCGTATAACATCATGAAGACTTAAGGATGGATAACGAAAATGTCTGTTAGTTCAAGAGGAGCCCCAGTGATGCAGAAAGTAGGAAATATTTGGCTGATCGTCCTTCAGGGAATCAGGTTTTTCGAATAATTAAGAAAAATAAAGATTAAAAAACCTCCCGATGCAATGGCATCAAACCTCAATAGATGTTAATGCGAATGAAGTTGATGAGATGATAATTACCGGAATACAACAAAATGAAATATCTCAAATATCTTTCAAAATCTTTAGAAACTTCGTGAACTCTTCCCTACTTTCTTCCCTCTGTACAGCTGCAAGAGTAAGGTCGAAAGATTTAAATTACTCAGGAACTGCAAGGAGCTCTGAAATATACTGAAATATACTGAAATGTACTGAAATATAATGGAATTATCCGGCTACGAGGTTTTTAAAGATTCGAAATTTCCATTGACCCCATCTAGGTCAAAAACGCAATAAGTCATTCATCTCTGATATTCGTGTGATAAATATGGATTTCATCTTTTGTTAAAAGCTGTGGTTTCGTATATCTACTGAAAGTATATAACCCGATGACTTCCATGAAGTATCGGTAAGGTTTTATGATACATAATGAGGAGGCCGTCAAACTCATTACAGCAACATTAGTTCCTTTCATCTGAGAAATGAAATGCTAGTTATATGCTCCCGGGTAAAGAAAGAAAGAAAGAAAGAAAGAAGAAGAAGAAGAAGAAGAAAGAAGAAGAAGAAGAATGAAACCTTTGTCAATGTTCTGCATTCTAGTTACCCTGTCTGGGTTTAATATGTCAACATTGTATCCTGGAGATTCAAATCTAAACTTTGTGACATTCAGCTCACTTTCTACTGGTTCTGGCCTCTTTTTTTTTTTTTTTTTATATCCCATATCCATCATCCATCTGCGCGCCTTGCATTCTTTAGCGCTATGCCCGAAAAAATAACACTAAAGGTGATGAAAATGTCAAAGTTTCCGTTATCTACGGCGGCGGCAGAACGATTATTGAACCTACAAAATGCTCTATTACCCGTCTGCCACCTGATGAACTTTCTGCCTCCATGTGGTACTTCAGCGTCATCTATTGGGAAGTTAACTTCTCTCTCCTGGATAACAAACGAAAGTTCGGTAGATAGTTTTGCGCACAAGTCAAAATTATCTGAAGCGTATAATCTAGACGACAACACGAGATAAGATTGAAAGAAATGAGGGGAAAAAAAGACACCCTAAAAACTTGCAAGATAAAAGGAAAAGATGAACCTCTACTTCACTGGTGATATGGAATGCCTAAGCTATGCAAGATATTTGTCACAGTCAGTAAGTCTCTCTGGCATGGGGACAGATAAGTCTTGAAAGGCGCCATGGCCTAGAATCTTAAATTCTCTCTTTTTCTATGGCCAAGAATCTTAAATTTCTCTCTCTCTCTCTCTCTCTCTCTCTCTCTCTCTCTCTCTCTCTCTCTCTCTCTCTCTCTCTCTCTCTCTCTCTCTCTCTCTCAAGTTAGTGGCAACAATTTACATATATTGCATTTAGCAATCACTGAATTCAAATACAACAACAGAAACACGATCAAATTAACTTTATTATTAATCGTGATGATAAAAGGTTTCCAACATGAGTAACAAACAATTAGTTGAGTATGGAGAATTTCAGTACATATGTAGTATATTTCTACCATCTGATATATATTTAAATATTGCAAGTGGAAAAGCATATATATATATATATATATATATATATATATATATATATATATATATATATATATATATATATATATATATATATATATATATATATATATATATATATATATATATATACACACATAAATATGTATAACATATACATATATATATAAATGTATATATATATAGGTATATACATACACTATAAGTATATATATATATATATATATATATATATATATATATATATATATATATGTGTGTGTGTGTGTGTGTGTGTGTGTGTGTGTGTGTGTGTGTGTGTGTGTATACACTACGGGTTAACCATCCTTTGAACTTTGTTCTAGATAATACCGAGTGAATTTTCAGAATTCGTGTCAATTTTGCTAAATGCCATCTGAGAATAGTCCCATCCCGGAAGGCGACTACGAGAAACTAAGAATGAACAGTAAATAAGTAAATAAAAACAGGAATTTATGTTTTTATATAGTTTTATATAGCTTTATGTTTTTATATAGCTCTCATAAGATTAACATGATTGCAAAAGGAATCTAAGTTTTCTTGTCATACTCCAATTCTATCAATCTCATTTTATCGGAGATGCTGATAGCGAGATCACTACTTTACTACTCATTGAAATCAAAATCTAAGTTTTCTTGTCATACTCCAATTCTATCAACCTCATTTTATCAGAGATGCTGATAGCGAGATCACTACTTTACTACTCATTGAAATCAAAATCTAAGATCACTACTTTTTCTTGTCATGATAGCGAGATCAATTCTCATTGAAATCAAAATGAGCTCCACGTTATTGTCCTTAAACTGTTAGAATTGTCCTTCATTGAAAATCTCACGGAAAAGCAAGTTTCTTGCCACAGCCAACCCAGATGTATCGTCAGAAAATGAGTTTGCTGATTCAAAGTTTGTTTCTGCTTCTTACTTACTGAAATTCGTTCGATTTAAAACTTCCGTTGACGTTAACCAAGGCTTTTTATCCCTCTTCCCTCTCTTCCAGAGGCATACACAATATACCAGTCTCCCAGGTTTCTCTGTATGTCTGGACCACAACGGATCATTCTGTTCCGTCATTTCGCCATCCTTACTTTATGCGTGTTTCGTGATGTATTAGCCTTTTGCTTATGTGGCGTTGCGCTCTGGGTTTCTTGTCTATTCATAGTGTGTTTTGTGAACTGGGACTGAATTCATTCACTGCATTTTAAAATTAAAATGTTCTAAATGTCTTGAAAAGTTGTCCAAACATGATGTTTACATTGCATAAATGCTGAAGATGTTGCTGTGAATGATAATGATGATTACCACAATCAGAGTCATCATAACCAGGTGCACCTTTGAAACGAATAAGGTTTAGATTTTCGCCACTGCAGCATATTCGTCACCACGTAGATGAGTGCAGGTTGAAGAGCTTATTTTCAAGTTTACACAAACGCAGACTTGAAAATCTGCCAAGTTCTACCACCCAAAATGCTATCAACTGTTTCGCCTTCTTGACCTGACAATACAATGCCAGCTTGGCATCCTGTATTAGACATTTTGTAATATGAGGTCTTGAAGAGAAGGGGTACGGTTTAGAATTCTCCCTTTTTTAGGACAGAAGTTAATGGCTCATTTACACCAATTGCGGGCAAAGCATTCGTGAGGCCTCATGGTCCTATAGAATAACTTGTGACTATATATATATAAAAAACGACAATACAGGTGAAAATAAGATGCGATATGTATACAGTATCTATAACATGGTAAGCACAGCGCTGCAAAAATTATTTTTAAAACTCCAAATGGTGTCATCTTTCGTTGTTAAACTTGGACAGTTTTGGGACTAAGAAGAGTAGAACCTCACACCTTGGGACTTATGACTAGGAACGTAGAGTTTTGTACCAGCACGGTCTGATGATCCTATTGGTGGGGTCCTTTGGTGGTCTTCCTACCCTCTGAAGATCATTGCCAAATACAGTGTGATGCTGCAATCTTTAAAATTAAAATAAATATGAAAAAACAGTTGACTCAAATATAGAGGTATGTTCAATCTCTCTCTCTCTCTCTCTCTCTCTCTCTCTCTCTCTCTCTCTCTCTCTCTCTCTCCACGTAACTACTTATTATTCTTATTTTTTTCTCAAAAACACCTCTGAATACATTCGTGAAACAGATAGAACGTCAGTCCTTTTCGTGCGTGTATGTTTCAATTCTCGCAGTCTCTCTTTTCCTTCTTTCCTTGTTCTTTCGTGTGTGTGTATATGTGTGCGTGTACACGTCTGCACGTACAATACGTATATATATGTATGTACACGCTTTCTTTTGCGTGTTGACAGTCATGCGGCTTTTTTTTTTGTCTTCCTTTGTTCCTAAAGGATACCATTTACTTTCAAATCACGATTTTGGAAGAAAATTGAGGAACTGGCCTTTTTTTTTTTTTTTTTACTTGGGAGTCATTTACAAATCCGTGAAATTGTGTAAGAAATTGGAAAGAAGCGTGTTGCTGAGAAATGAATTCATTCATCTCGGGTAGGTAATTGCTATTCGGTGTTTCGAAGGGTACAATCTGCATCCTTGTTCGATAAGACTCTTCCATTTTGGAATCATTCTCATCAGCTGGGGTTTTGTAATACTGCTGCTACTACTAATACTACTACTACTACTACTACTGTTGATTTTACTAATATACTTATGATGTTAAAATGTAGCTAATGTACAGTCTTTTCAGCTGATGTCCATCTTTTTATTTTAGTTATTGGTGTTATTGATATCTTTACCAATGAAAGACGAATACTGTATGAGAATCGATAATATTGTAGGACTAGATTTACATCAACTAAAAGAGTGCCTTGTCCAATGGAAACTGCAAATAAGACTGCAGATATAGCTGCATGTGATGCGTGGTATTTCGGAATGACTGTCAAGAATAATACATAATACATATATATATATATATATATATATATATATATATATATATATATATATATATATATATATATATATATATATATATATATATATACATATATATATATATATATATATATATATATATATATATATATATATATATATACAGGGCTGCATTTGACTTGTAATGCTTGCTGCTTAGGAAGGCTCTCTTGATAGGCCAGGATAATAAAAGTAGTCGTCTGGATTGATATATGTAAAGTAAGCAACATACTTAAGTACTTGGCGCAGAGTCGGTATTCAAGTAGATGTCAACTTGCTAATTTTTCATTCTTGTTCGCCGTGGCTTAAGTTAAATTAGTCACTGTCTCTAATCAGCATGTTTCTTCCGTGGAGGTCATTGTCTCTGTAAACGATATTCATGAATTTCATCTCTCTCTCTCTCTCTCTCTCTCTCTCTCTCTCTCTCTCTCTCTCTCTCTCTCTCTCTCTCTCTTTGCGTGTGTGTGTGTGTGTTAGCTCAGATCTCGTCAGCTGATGATTACATATATTCACTAAACTTTATTTCTGTCTGTTCCACACACACACACACACACACACACCTATCGACAAATAGACGCATAAAC
The DNA here is from genome assembly GCF_040412425.1 of Macrobrachium rosenbergii. Classification (NCBI taxonomy): domain Eukaryota; kingdom Metazoa; phylum Arthropoda; class Malacostraca; order Decapoda; family Palaemonidae; genus Macrobrachium; species Macrobrachium rosenbergii. The sequence goes on along the minus strand of NC_089783.1, from coordinate 50,677,401 downwards.
ATAATCTGACTTGTTGATCTGTGGCTATCAAAACTGGCGTCACAACATAAACATAATCTAGTCCTCCCAAAGTAACAGATTAAATTTAAAAAGTGGGAGCGCGAATTCCGTGCCTATGGTTTAAGTGGGCACATCAACCATACCTATTCATCAAATTTCTTCAGGGCAAGTTAAAATTCATGCTAATTGGACACCCCAATTATTCCTCTCTGGGATTAGGAGATCTCGAAGGAAATATCAGAAATGGTTAGCGAAGTGTTTCTCGAAATTTTTTATATCAGTATCGTTCGTTGCGGCAGACTAGAACCCTGTTCATCTAGTTAAGAGACTGGCCCAAGAATTTTTTAAAAATTATAATCGAAAGTTGTTCTGATTTGGAAATCTGCAGTTTGAGCTATAGATTTTTATTCTCACTGAGTCCTAGAAGTGGCACATTGGTTTATTGATAATCTAAGCTGTGTTGAAAATTTCTGAAGTCATTCAAGCTCCAGAAAAGAATAGGAATTATATAGATATGAGTAATAATTAAGCTTTTGCTGAAAGTCATCTCCCATTACAAAATGCTGTGCTGCGGATTCCACTCAGTAGGTGTTTCTATTATGAAATCACTCAGTGTTTTTATTTTAAGTCTTGCGGTACAACTTTGAGCTGATCCTTTTCATTGCAGGTTAAACCAAAATGAAACGTTGGCCTCTCTTTTGAAAACGAGTTCTTCATTAACAGTTACAGTTAGCCTTGAATATATCGCAATGAGATCATTCTAAAATACAATTTATC
>NC_089783.1:50534124-50671624 GCF_040412425.1 Macrobrachium rosenbergii | reverse complement strand
TTTAGATTCTTCTCTTATCAGAGAGATACATTAAAGTAATAATTTGAAATTACGCATCTAATCTCTTCTATAAGGAAAGGGAATCCCACAAGGTAATGTCCTCAATATCATTTCCTTTTCTATTGCTATAAACAGTATTCACTGGGAAACCCACCAACCAGTTAAAGGCTGCAATATATTGTAAAGGATATTGATGCAGTATCGTACTGGCTAATACATGCTGGATATCCTGAGTTGGTAAACAATTGGGCAGACTAATATTTGCTTAGATTCTCGGCATCACAAACAATCGCCATTTTCATGTTTTTTTAATGAAAAAGTTGACATAGTTAAGCTACATAGATCAGCTGAGACTGAAGGTCAAAAAATCACTACATATTCTAAAAGTTGGGTACATTTTTAAAACTCTAGAATGCAATGTGCAGATACAAACTTCATTATGGTGGCCAAGTGTATTCTTCTGTTTCAAAATCAAAACCGGGGTCGATATGGACCTTGTTTAAAACTAAGAAACTAGATGTAATATGCAATGAAAAGCTTAAAAGAGAATCCAGCCTTATCGATTTTGAGAGAATGCGATTAAAAAGCTCTAGACCAAGATCTTCTAAGCCTTTCTAAATCAAACAGCTGGAAGATTTAGAAAAAGAAAGCTCTGAAAATCCTATAAAGGTCATCCGATGGTCTCTATCTAGTTTACTGCAAAATTCGGCGTTCATACAAAAACAATAATGTAAAAAATGAGTCAGATGAAGAAATTGGAAGTAAATTTGTAGAACATGATTACGAACTTAAACACGAAAAGAAAATTGACAGTAATGGGTAAAAATTACAAGATGGAGCATGAGATGCTGTAGTATGTCACGGGGAGTTATGTGTTTTTAAACTACCAGACTCTTCTTTCATCTTTACTACTGAAGCAACAGCCACAGGCAATGCTTTGAAACTTGTGCACAAGAAAACATTTAAATATGCTGCTATTTACAGTGACTCAAGAAGTGCCTTCATAGCATCGAATACGTTTAAACCTTTTCACCCACTGATTCAGAAAGCTCAGGATTGGCCCTTTCATCTCTGTCAGCCACAAATTTGTCCATTTTTTTTTTTCTTATTTTTGGTTTTTTGTTCATACAGGAATGTAAGAGAACGAACAAGCTAACGTCGCCACAAGATAAAAATCTTTAATTACAAATATCTCCCGCTGCGATATGAGAAGAGTCTTTAAAACTTAAATTCAGGACATGCTGCAACTGAGGTTGTCATCACCCCATAATATCCAGTGACAAATGACAAGAGAAGATCCGAGGAGAGATAAGCCTCTGAGGATCTGGTTCTAACCTGGAAAGAATGTTTGAAATCTATTTTGGAACGGGCCAATACCCAAGAGTGTGGTCGCTCTGATGGTACTCTGTCTGTTGAGCACCTTCTGTTGCTCTGTTCCAGATGTGACCAGTTCAGCAGGATATTTAATGTAGATGGTTTCAGCAGGATATTTAATGTAGATGGTTTCAGCAGGATATTTAATGTAGATGGTAAAAATAGCTCAGAAAATTTAAATGACAATGTACATTACTCTGTCTGTTGAGCAACTTCTGTTGCTCTGTTCCAGATATGACCAGTTCAGCAGGATATTTAATGTAGATGGTTTCAGCAGGATATTTAATGTAGATGGTTTCAGCAGGATATTTATTGTAGATGGTAAAAATAGCTCAGAAAATTTAAATTTTGTTGCTATGTTCCAGATATGACCAGTTCAGCCGCATATTTAATGTAGATGGTAAAAACAGCTCAGAAAATTTAAATGACAATGTACATTAAAACACCTTCTGTTGCTCTGTTCCAGAACCAGTTCAGCAGGATATTTAAAGATGGTTTCACAGGATATTTAATGTAGATGGTAAAAATAGCTCAGAAAATTTAAATGACAATTACATTACTCTGTCAACAAGATGTGACCAGTTCAGCAGGATATTTAATGTAGATGGTTTCAGCAGGATATTTAATTAGACGGTAAAAATAGCTCAGAAAATTTAAATGACAATGTACATTACTCTGTCCAATGTTGCTCTGTTCCATTGACCAGTTTATTTAATGTAGATGGTAAAAATAGCTCAGAATATTTAAATGACAATGGAGATATAAATTACCTTATAGGTTACCAACAAGATGCCAAGATTTTCAACGAAATTTAAAATGCTTAATAAGGCCAATATCTCATTCTTTTGTTTACTGTATTTATTCTGATAGGGACCAGCCCTGGAGCTGGTTGATGACGGAAAGCCCAATTGAACAAGGCGTTGAACAATCGAGACAGCTTCCAGGACTTGGTCTCATTGCCTAAGCCTCATAATCAGTCAGTCAGCCAACAAAGACTTTGTGGTAAATATTCAGCAGCTATCTGCGGGAATGAAGAAAACAATCACGAGGTTAACAACTGAAAAATGCACAACTGAAGTAAACCAAGAGCAAACATAGAAATAAAAGGGACGAAAAACCTCTAAAACTTAATTATCATCGAATAAAGTCTCTCTTTGACTATAAATCCAGCGACTACGCTGGCCACTGGCAGTGGCTTCAGGGCAAGACGTGGGTGCCGAACCACGATCGGATATACGTCATTGCGAAACGTAATCACCACAAGGTCGATGGGTTCAGCTTTTATCACTCAGTGAGTAGGCCTTTCAGCTGCCCTCTTTGTGGATGTATCAAGCTTCCACTTCAGTGTGGAGACAATAAACCCCTGCTACAATTCGTTATGAGTGAAGTGAACGGAAAAGAGAAAAAAATAATGATATAACACATTAAATATCATTAACTAATAAAACAAACTAATTTCAGGTATTATATTATTTCTATCTTTCTTTCTCTTTGCTAACTTCACTCACAATGGACTGCAGTTGGGTTCCAGTGTCTCCACACTGAAGAAGGTGCATGGCCCTCCGAAACTGTGTGTGGATTTCTGAAATATTTTTGTTCCCAGTTTGTGTTATTTTTTTTTTTTTTTCAAGTTTCAAAGTTCGATACTGATCTGTTAAATTCAGATATATATATTATTTATTTCTATAATATATTTTATTTTTTCATATTTTTATATTTTTCATTTATGTTATTATCTAAATCTTCAACATTATTTTGTCATCATTTTTCATGGGTGGGGCACACGTGCTCAGGTGCCCCACCCCCTGGATCCACAAGTGGCTATCTGGCTGACATTGCTCAGTTAATTTGTTTCTTTAATGCGAACAAAAACTCCATTTATCGAATTTCTTATGTAAAGCCCTATTCTAAGATATTATTTGATATATTAACGAAAACATCTCTCCTGCGACATGGCTATATACTGTATATTTATTATAGGAATGTAAGCTGAATTTCCGTAGACTTTCAGAGGGCACTGAATGCTTGAGAAGATATTCCCTACAAAGCTATTGCCTCGCCACCAATAAACAATTCGCCTGGATATTGCGGGAGCAGACCTAATTGTAGCATAATAAAAATCAGTATTGTAAATGATACAGTTATTCAAAGACATCACCAAATGTTGAAATTACGCACTAACATTAAGTTTTTGGAACGACAAAAGCAAGTAAAAAATGAGCCGAAGTTTCTTCGGCGCAATCGAGTTTTCTGTACATCGTATAATCAAGGCCACTGAAATAGATCTATCTTTCGGTGATCTCGGTTTAATGTTGTATGAGCCACGGCCAATGAAACTTTAACTACGGCCCGGTGGGGGCCTTCCCTATATTGTTGCCAGAGGCACGATTATGGCTACATTTAACCTTAAATAAAAACAAAACTACTGAGGCTAGAGGGCTGCAATTTGGTATGTTTGATGATTGACGGGCGGATGATCAAAATTTGCAGCCCATTTCCTCAGTAGTTTTTAAGATCTGGGGGCGGAGAGAAAAAGTTCGGACGGACAGACAAAGCTGGCACAATAGTTTTCGTTTGCAGAAAACTAAAAACAATAATAATAGTGACAAACAAAGGAAAGACGCTATATTTCATTATAACGAGATTCGAAGTGTCCAAAGTCGAGTACATGAAATCTGCAGAGAGAGAGAGAGAGAGAGAGAGAGAGAGAGAGAGAGAGAGAGAAATTCTCCAGGGAAGCAGGATACAACTGCATTTGGTCGGGGGTCCCATATTGGACAAGTCAACTCTCTGAAAAGGTCACTGGCCAGGTTTTCTCCTCTTGGACCAGAGAAGTCACCAAAAAAAAAAAAAAAAAAAAAAAACAAGCCCCATCGTCCATGCTAATGCCGTTAGCATAAAAAAAAAGGGATGGCCTATCATAGCCAGTGACGTAGGAAAATCCTTATTCTGAAGGAGCCGCAAAGCAGAAAATATTATTACTTCAGAATGCCACAATCACTGCGTTTAATTAGGGGAAAATCCTCAAAATGTCACCTTACCGTAAAAATGAAGGGAAAAGCATTTGCTTTGTCGCCTTGCATTGTTGTCTGAACGTCTTCGAATTTAATCGCTATTTTCTATGAGAATGAAAGAAAAAGTTAATGTAAATTTCCCGTTAACGGAATTTTTCACTCTAGAATTACATATATATATATATATATATATATATATATATATATATATATATATATATATATATATATATATATATATATATATATATATATATATAATATATACATACTCATTTTCCTCCAGGGGACTGACGCCAGAAGGTGTTAACCTTGAGTTCCTCAGCAAGCGTTTTCGGATAAGGTTGCCCTACTTTCTCTCTCTCTCTCTCTCTCTTCTCTCTCTCTCTCTCTCTCTCTCTCTCTCTCTCTCTCTCTCTCAAAATATATATATATATATATATATATATATATATATATATATATATATATATATATATATATATATATATATATATATATATATATACATATATATATATATATATATATATCCAAGAAGTGTGCAAAAAATAAGCAACAGTGACATGCGATTATCAGCAGCGGTGTAAAAAGGGTTGCCTTCCCAGCTGAAATTCACCGTTATTTCGCAAGACGAACGACGATTAGTCCCGCTTCTTTCGCTGCAGCCGTTTGTCTTCCCCGTGAAAAGGCCTCGTTAGCTGCAGAGGCAACACTAAATCCTCCGGACAAAGGGGTTCCCCTCGATCTTGGAGGAGCGCTTATCACCCACCGCCAAAAATGAGAACCGCTCGCGAAATCCCAAGAGCGAAATTCTAAATCACTCGTCCCCTCTCATCAGCAAGGTTTCACAGCTGTCTATTTTTTTTTTTATTTCAATTATATACATACAATTGCTTGTTTCCTGAGTTCATGAACATTGTCACTCTCTTGTTTTAGAGTGGAGGGAGTAAAGGCTCCATGGAAACATTCTTAAATAGCCTTCATGGTTTCGTAAATACGGGTGCTTTTACAAAGCGGTTGTAAGATGCGCAGCACGTAGTTGGTCATTGTATCAAAAGAGTCCAGCAATGTTGGGTTGGGCAAGTCCAGTCTAGTATTGGGTGAACGATGCTGACTGCCATCAGGCCTTGGCAAGTAACCTCTCCTGTGGAGTGAGAATGAGAATGTGTCAACTGTTAGATAAACTAGCCTCGCAAATCTATTTCTCTCATTGAGGGCTTCATGGACTTGAAACGCAGTCTTTCGGATAAACACCATGCTTAGAAGCGGAACGTTAACATCATTTAGAAAAATGTTATTTGGATCACTGGTTGATTTTTTTACAGAGAAAGGAGAGAGATTTATTTTAGCCGGTATATATATATATATATATATATATATATATATATATATATATATATATATATATATATATATATATATATATATATATATATATATATATATATATATATATATATATATATATATATATATATAGATAGATAGATAGATAGATAGATAGATGATAGATAGATAGATAGATAGATAGATAGATAGATATATGTATATGTGTGTATGCGTATGTATTGCTGCTTTGAATACTCGTTTCCCGGCCCCCTCAAAAAAAAACAAATGCAACATAATTTTTCAAGGTCCTTTCTCAATGAGAATAATTCCTTGACCAAAGTTTGATTAACCTCTGTCGTCGTCATCTAACAAATTATTGGCAAGCCGTGTTGAATATCATCGACGGCGCATATTATCACAACCGCACACTGTATTGTGACACGTTTCACATCATATGTCAGTGGGTTCAACGTGTTTGTATTCTTTGCTGACCTCTGTTAAGCGTAAATAACTTTACAACAGCAAACTTGGGAGTGGTGATGTCGCCAGCTTCGTTAGGGACAAAATCTGCGTCACTGCCGAACAAAAGGAATTTTGATTGGCTGCCAAAGATTCCAGTTTTTGTTGCGATACACAATTCTCCATACCTCGAGCTGGACAAAATTGATACCTGGCGTTTCAGGAGGCCACGTTGCCCAAGCATGAGTCAGAGCTTTAGTCACGAGGGCAATAAAGAAAACATTATTGTCACTCAAAAGCCCTGCACAATAAAAAAAAAAAGTATTATCGTGGTAAATATTTTGTAAAACCCAGACTGACGATTCAGAGAGCTTTCTTAACAACTTCCTTTCACCCCTGGCTGACTTGGTTTCATGTAAGGGGATAAAGAAATTTGGATTTCTTTAAGACAGTCGTAAAGATGTGAGTCACAATGGAGCGACTGGTTGCAGAATAGAAAGCTAATGGAAGGTGCTTGAAATCCGCTCCCAAAAGACACCGCTGATGGTAGGTAGGCGAGAGGTTGCAGGTAAAATTTAGTCGCTTGACCAAAAAAAAAAAACATGACTTTCCAGTTGGCTGGTTTGTCGGACACACATGAAATTTGTGTGCATATTCTTACAAAGCGAGTAGTGTAAGTGCGAGAGGAAACGATGTTTAATTGGCGATATACATTAGCGGATCCCGGGGGAGGGGGGCGCCACCTGGGCGCGTGCCCACCCGTGAAAAATAATGATAAAATAATAATATTGAAGATTTAGATAATAATAAAATAAATAAATATAAAAATTGGAAAAAATAAAAATCGATTAAAAAATATATATATATATATATATATATATATATATATATATATATATATATATATATATATATATATATATATATATGATATGAAAATTGGTCCCTCCCCATGAAATTTTTCTGGATCTGCTAGTGGCGATACAACAAGACAGTGCATTCTGAAAAACTTGCTAAGGATTCTGAAACGCGATTCTGTGTAAGGTCCCCTTTTAAGCCAGTGGATACCAACAGGATGACAATATTGTCAGGGCTGCACACACAGTTGAAGCTTGAAATTAAGACATTTCAAAACGAAAATTATTCTTTAATTACGTATTTCGTTAAGGAAGAGGTCCAGTAATGATGGCTGATTGTCTCACACGGCATTTTGTCTCAGTAAACGTCAGTCTTGGGACGTTTCTTCTGGTCCCGGGCTAAACTTTTGCAAAAACATTCGTCTGATGAGAATCAGTGATCTAAAACGCATACACAACTTTCCTAACTGTACAGGAGGCGCTATCACGCTTGTATGCAATGAGATTGCCAAGGAAGGCTTTAGGGTTCTAAAAGTATGAACAGAACTCGTCTTGAAAAAGTTCACTCTGAACAAAAGAATCTGTTCTTTCCCCCCCTTCACTGAATAGAACATATTTAGGAATTTTTGGTTTATTTATTATTTCGACTTTGGTGTCCATTGATCGCAAACAGTTGCAATAAGACTGACGATTACAACAACAACAGCAACAATAATAATAATAATAATAATAATAATAATAATAATAATAATAATAATAATAATAATAATAATAATAATAATAATAATAATAATAATAATAAATCTGTCTCGCATTGCCTCCAAATCAAGTTAGATGTCACTTGCAAATCAGAATTTAACTGAGCATATCGTCATCTAAAAGGCGTAACTTCTGATATTCTCGACTTCTTGAATTCAAGTAACAAAATAATTCTAGCGAAAATGATCCCCAGGCATGTTTTAGAGATAGGTAATATCACATGTGTTCGGCTTCCTAAACCAAAAACAAATTGCTGCATCATTCGACCAGAACACAAACATTCATCTCCCTTTCACAAAGACTGATAAAGATTGTGTTTTGAAAATGATCGTATTTTCCGTCACTTACGTAGAAATGACGGAGAAAGCGCATATATTAGACCTGACATGTCCTACGATAAGGAAAGCATAAACTGTTGAATTCAATTTGAAGAACAAGTAACAGAAAACGGAGGCTGTCAGTCAGGCGTTCGGGTAATGGATGTCGAATGCAAATTAATCTCTCTCTCTCTCTCTCTCTCTCTCTCTCTCTCTCTCTCTCTCTCTCTCTCTCTCTCTCTCTCTCTCTTTGTTCCATTTTTGCGAACTGCGGTGCTGATGGCAATGTTATTGTTGGGTGTCAAAAAAAATTTTCCTTGTTCTGTTAACGTGAATGCTGAGTAAAGGAGAGTGACTTTACGAATCGGGAGAGAAATAATAATGAAGAACAGCTAATGTAAATAAGGAAACGGAGCTTCAAAGACAGCAGGCGACACCTCAACAACAACAAAATTAATCTTAGTCTCTCGACAAACGCAAAATTATTCTCTCTGCCTTTCCTTTGGCCACCACCATCTATCCACTTAATCGCTGCCGGAGCAGAGAATGTGGATAAAGATGGATCGTGCAGAGTTCAGAGACAGTATTTTTACTAAAAAGAAAGTTTTCATTCCTTTGTTGTATTATTTCAGCAGTGTTCATGACAAACTTTTGCCGTGGGTGCGGGAAAGACGTTTATAATCAGAAACCATTTGAAAAATACGTGCAAGATGGGTGTTGTATGATTAATTATAGCATCAACACAACAACTGCAATAATAATAATAATAATAATAAGAAGAAGAAGAAGAAGAAGAAGAAGAAGAAGAAGAAGAAGAAGAAGATATTACTTTTATTATTGTAAAAAGGACAATACTTGTAATTACGCAGTAATGACAGTTAACAGTTATCATATATGATTTTTAAATGGGCGAAGAGAAATGCAAATATCAGCAAGAAGAGGATTAACCAAGTCATTAAAAGCCATTAAAATGTTACAGACGACGGCAGAATTAAAATACAGGAGAAACTGGAATACAGGAAAAATTAAGAAATGTAAATGATGATATTATGAATAATAATAATTTTCTGATGTGTTGATGTCTTTGGTACCCTTAAAGAAGATGGATGGGGGTTGATTTGAGTGACAGGCGTAAAGTTCATTTGTCTTAACCAGGAGCAGAGGACATTAAAGAACGAATCGAAACTCTCAGAAAGGCTGTAATATTGGAAAGAAAGAGTTTAAATATATTCAAAAGGAACATGGCTGTGGGAAAGGAAGCGAATGACAACTGACCGCTGAGTCAGACGAACCCCCCTGCTTTTGGAATTGTGTTTTTTGTTTTTCAATTCTAGACCAGTTGTTCTTATAAAATTATAAGACAGTATTCTTAGAATTTGTTGCAAATATAGGGAGATTGGTATCTTAGAATTTGCTGCAATATAGGGAGATTGATAATATCAGTAGTAGTAGTAGAAGTAGCAGCTATTCAATCAGCATTTCAGAAAAAAAAATCTAGATAAAAATGATGACGATATTTGTTAAAACTCGGCGAAATGGCTGCCCAAATTGTACCGAAAATAAGAAACCTGAATCTTTTCTATTAAATTTCTTCTGAAACAAAATGCGCTAAGCACTCGTCAGAGCGGTAAAATTGCCAAAATAAAATTAAACAAAACAAACGAGACAAGAATATATTTGTACTTACGCCCTGCCACACAGGATGAAAATCTGCAAAGAGAAATGAAAATTTCAATTAGAACTCCAGCTAAATAATAGAATAATAAGGTTATACTTTTGGTTTTTTAATAATATATAAACGAAGAGGAAAATAAACAAAGTAAATCTGAATAGTTGAATGTTAAGTAGGCTTGACTTGAGTCTCGCTTCGTTATCAAGATGTTGCTTATCTGTGCTATTGTATTTTGTTATTTTAATTCTTTACTTCTCACTTTCTTTTCCCATATTGGGCTGCTTTCCATATTGGGGACCCTGGCTTGTGGTAATAATACTGAAAATCAGATATAAGTGTTACATCTATGCAGTCGTAACTTCGAGAGAAAGAAAGAGATATAAGAATTTTTCAGAGGCAGGTTGTATAAAATCCCAAAAAAACTATTCATAATTCTTTCCCAGAATACCACCCAAGATAAACCCTTTGTTCAAAACTTTTTGAAACTTTTTCGATAACTAGCAACATTTGATACACATGCTCTGAAGTGGGATTATCCTTGGAAAACAAAATTAATGTACTGTTTTGTTAGTCCTATCAGAGAATATTCTCACATTCTCTTTCTAACACTTGTCAAGGTCCAGTACAGTTTGTCTAAAATATTTAAACATGTAAAATACGTAGGCTATATACATTTATTTGCCAGAATATGCTATACTATTATCAATGCTACTAATGATGTATTTGCAAATGAGTGTCATGATTATCATCACGTCTAACGCCGTGCGACACAAAGGACCTCGTAAAATTCAGCTATTCATGAATCCTGTGCTTTATCTTCCACAGATCTCCACTCCTCTCAACTTCCATAGATCTCCTCTCCATCTTCCCATGTCATAGTTCTCATCCATGTAGGTCTGGGTCTTCCAGCTCTCCTTGTTTCCAAAGGATCCCAGATGTCACTATCCCCTACTAATCTCCCCCAGACTGGTGCGAAGTACATGTTCAAGCCATTTCCATTACCTCCCCTTTTACCTCTATCCTACCATCTGACTCCTAAAGTTCTTCGTAAACCTATGCGTAATCTTACTTTTGGGTGCCATTTCAGTCTACTTGATTTTCAAAACCCCTTCAACTGTCTATAGCTTGATTTGCATTTTCAATCTTTCACCAAACTCCAACTCAAGGAAACCTGTGTTGGAGATCATTTTTTATAAATCTATGTAAGACTCGGCGTCAGATTCTCTCTTCGTTTCGTGTTAGTTCATCCTCTGTTCAAAGTCTGTCATTTTTTCGGTTTATCTTAGATTTATTAGATCTACCTCAAGTCTCACTCTTTGAATATGCGATACATTCTGTTAAGAAAGTCATGTACAATTTGTTCTGTTCTGCAGATTGAGTCACCATCATCTGCATATTCTGTCGATCAACTTTCTATCGTTACTCCAGTAGTGTACCCGGTAGTTAGTCGACAATGGTGGGTTGCAATCATGGTGAACAGGGGCATGGAACCAGCCACCTCTTCCCACAATTATAATGCTATGTACAGGAAGGCTAACACCTTTTAGAACCATCCTCTCTAAGAAGAATAGACGTCTAGGGATGAATCGAATATTTACAAGTATGAGCTCAGTACGTATGTTTGTCTGCATACATACAAACATACATGCATATACAGAGACACTCATGGGAAGATAGGGAGAGAGAGAGAGTGAGAATGTTGCCATAAACTGTAGTCGAAACTTGTGTTTGCGTAATGTTCTCAAAACATACAACTAACTTTTTTTTAATTCAGGAGACTCGCAACAAACTCAGGCTCAGTTTATTAGCACTTATCCAAGGCCATAAACAATGGGTGTTTGAAGAGGGTAAATATGTTTATGTTAATCTTCTTGATCCGTTGCCAATGCCTTTTAACACAGAGTATTTTACAGCAGTGTTTTTGGCTGCGTGTACATCTGCATGCGAAGCAGTGACAGAGAATCGACGTTGATAACCTTGAGGAGGCTTTATCGTAGACATACACCAGGCTGTCCGGGAAGGACCATCACGGCTTGTATAAGAAAACTTATGCTTATCTGGTCTGGTGGAAGCTTAAACCCACACACACACACACACACACACACACACACGAAGACATTTTCAAAATGCGAATGTAATGAATTATATATATATATATATATATATATATATATATATATATATATATATATATATATATATATATATATATATATATATATATATATGTATATATATATATATACATATATATATATAGATTATATATACATATATATATATAGATTTATATATATATATGCATATATATATTTATATATATATATGCATATATATATATATATATATATATTTATATATACAGTATATGTATGTATATATATACATATGTATATATGTGTTTGTGTGTATGTGTGCGCTTCTTTGCGTGCGCATGTGCATGCGAAAGCTACTTGAGCAAGGGAATCCGTCAAGTCCAACTTGGCACAAGATCAATCAGGAATTAACAAAGAATACATTAAAAAACACCGACAGTCAGTAGACTCATGAGGGATGGAACACTTGAAAGCCATTAAATGTCTTCCTAAAAAGTTGCCTTAAGACTGCCACAATCAATAAGCAGGTGATTAAGTACCATTCGTACCATGAGAGAGAGAGAGAGAGAGAGAGAGAGAGAGAGAGAGAGAGAGAGAGAGAGAGAGGTGGATTAAAAGTTGTATATACCTGTATACTAATTTCAAATGGGAAATTTGAATCATTCTTGTTGCCAGTGATAGGATCCTGATTGTCAAGAATTCTTTTGGTCAAATTTTATTCTTTATATGGTGAATAAAACCATACTTTCCCTGCTGTTTTCTTATAAAATCTTCATACCCTGCCAGGCCCCACTGGAGACATCGCATTTTGTCAGCGGACAACCCAGTGAATAGGTGTCACACCTTGAAAATACATAACAATACAAGACATCCCTCAACAGTGCACTTACGACCCTTTCCACTTTGTAATTCCCCAGAGTACCGATGGATGCTATGGGTACTGTGTAGTCTTGTGGGGAAAGGAGTTGTCGCGGGGGTGGTGGGGGGTGGGAGGGTGTGAGATTACTTAAGAGATTATCTCTGTCAACTCTACCTTTCCCAAGACCTGAACTATCCCCTTCAGGCTGCTTCGTTATAATGACAAGGACCTTCCACTCACCAACACGATTTTGCCATCAGACGAACACCTCATCAAGATTCGTTTACCTGCACGCAATCCACCTCACATAGCTATGAAATTATATACATACATACATACATATATATATATATATATATATATATATATATATATATATATATATATATATATATATATATATATCCGTGACTTTCTGATACTCAAAAATATAAAGCCAGAGATATTACCTACTGATATCGCTTTGCCTTGTGGATAACTTACAATCAAGAACAATTATGATTTCAAGTGCCTCTGCGCTGGCCAGGATTTAAAGCTGTGTTCTGATGTACATACAGTGGTATTAGGTAATGCACACACACATATATATTATATATATTCCTACGCCTATTACGCATTCAGAGGTTGTGGTGCCAAAAAATGTAAAGTCTTCATGTCCTCAGCAAGGCTATGGATGAGGTTGCTAGCCACATGCCCCTATTCTTGATCCCAGACTGGCGTGCAGCGTCCAGGGATCGAAGCACTGGGCTGTATCGCCCAATGGTTTCATAATTCTTTTGAAACACTTATGTTATTTATAATACAAATTCATTTGTGAGCATCTATCCTTGCATATAACAAATATCGTGTAATATTTTCGCATCACGTTATAATTTTGAGAATAGCTTTCGGCGAGGAATACAGATATACCTAAAAGTGTTCCCTTTCACGAGAACATAGAATATTACCATCACTCGCGTTCGGCCGCCCGAGAACATACCGTAATCCGCGCATTCCTAAGGAGACAACCCAATTAAGCCGTCCGTCAAGCTTTGTTGCCGCTGGGTACTTTAGTGCCACTGACCCAGGGGAAGGTCGAACGATGCCCTACAAGGCGCCCCCCAACAATCTTAACCCCTCCCACCCCCGAACTCACCTTCGTATCCTTCCTCTAATAAATCAACTTGAGGCTTGGAACACATCACGAGTTTGAACTGTAGACTCGACAGTCGTTGTAAGGCTGTGTCTCAGATTCTACAGGGTTGTGGATTAGGAAAGATGGTTTATTTTACTGTTTGTTTTATAAACCTAGAAACAGCAGAGAGCAAAGCTTAGGAATTTTTCTAATCCAGAAACCACCCACAGAAGAACATCGTTACCTCACGCAATCAGAAACCGTTACCGGAAAGGCATAGTAATTTGCTGAGCCAAAAACACCAGGCGAGATTTTATTTTATTTCCAAATGTTTCTTCTTGGTTTTGTTATTTGCTGGTTTCCTTCATATTCTCCGTACAAGTGAAAAAGACTGGTAAACAGAGAGCTAAAGAGACAGTCCCGCATCTCCCGCATCCACTGTTAAACACCGGTCACGAGCCCTGTTATCAAGTATCGTCGTCAGTCGACTGCCAAAATATGTCGCCAAAGAAATTCCGTCTGGCAAGGCGTTTGCGCCTTTACGAGCAAGAAAACTACGTCTTAGCGAACTTGGAGTCGGAAAGAAAGTGCTTTTAACGGGAAAAGTTTAATAATGGGCTTTATTTTTCATAGTGTTTGATGGTAATATCAAAGGATTACGTCAGAATTGTCGCCGTTTCTTTGACTTACTTATTTTTGTGATGCGCATATCACCAAATATCTGAATAATGTCATAAGTCTCCGTACTAAGAAGGTATTAGAAGAGGGTGGAATATGAGCCTATATAATATATATATATATATATATATATATATATATATGTGTGTGTGTGTGTGTGTGTGTGTGTGTGTGTGTGTGTGTGTGTGCGCGCGAGAGCGTGCTCTTGACTATCTTACAGTTATTCGAACATTACCATAAAATCATTATCAAGACTGATTTCCTAATGTTCCATCTTCCTTACATTATAGGCTCTCAAATACCAAGTAAAACTAGAGCTATGACGTGTCTTATGACATGTTGTTATATAACCAAGATTTGAAACTGGATATTAATATACTTATCGTTACGAAAGAGTAAATAGGGATTATGACCGTTACATAAAAACAAAATGCCAGGCTGACTCACGTAAATTTATTTGTATAAATGGAAACTCCATTGTTCCATTAAGGCTAATGCCATACTTAGTTAAATTAAACTCCTGAGAGAGAGAGAGAGAGAGAGAGAGAGACAGAGAGAGAGAGAGAGAGAGAGAGAGAGAAAGTATAATTCAATCCTGTGTTTAAATCTATATCTAATGTCATTAATATATGTAAATGAAAGCAATTTATAGTGTTGAATAGAGGAACGTGTTAGGTTGTTGCGCTGTTGCATAGAGAGAGAGAGAGAGAGAGAGAGAGAGAGAGAGAGAGAGAGAGAGATGGGGGAAGGGGAAAGACTCAAAATCCATCTGATTTAATGAATTTTAATTTAATTACTGGATGGCGTGACTGATAAAGGGAGCCGACACGAAACCACAGTGAGAGAAACAATGTTGCCTAACGATCCTAAGAGAACAGCGCTAATAAAGATGGCCTAAGCTATAAAACAGGTTCTCATGACGGATTCGCCGAAGCACAACAGCTCCGGTCTTAAATTTCAACGGCCATTGTGCTTGGACGGATGGGATTCCCTTCCAGTGAACGAATGCCACTAATTCAAAGTTGAATTATTTTCTCCGTCGTGTATATAACACACTTCTTTTTCCGTTTTTTTTATATGGCCACAGAAATATAATCAAAGGGTGTACAACAAAAACATGGTGCATCGTCAGTTAGTGAAATTAGGGGCCATCACAAAACGCAACTGATATACGTCGCAGTAATAAGAGAGGTACTGAATTCCGTCTGATATACCGTTCTTAATAGGCTCGCTCGCTTAAGGTCGTGTGTGCATGCTTGTGACTTGTATTTGATTTGGAAACAAATTGTACCCGAAATCTGGAAGATATGGAAGTTCCACTTCTAGCGTTACAATGATGTATCCCCGTAGATACCATGTATGCACATATAGAATATAACTGACATTACTTGCATTGTTTTTCACTTATCACTTGGGATTTCTTTTGTACAATACAAGCGCCTTAGTCTTCCTCGTGAGCCAATAATATACGTAACTACTGGAGGGTGTGGTCTTCTTCCACTGAGCTGCTTAAGGAAACGTATAATTATGAAGTACCTGTTATTAAAGTTTTTACAGGCAAATTCTGGCCAAGTCATTTTTCGATCTTTGATTAAAAAAATAAAAAGTCAAAGGATTATCAGTCATGTTTAAAGAAACATTAGCACAGTGTAATACTCCGTTTTAGGAAAGGAGGAATAAGTTTGCTTTTTTCCCCTTCGTTACAAGTAAATGGTATTGTTTACTTAATTAATTAAGCGCTTTCGTCTTTCTACTTAATCAGTTAAACGCTTTCGACTTTCTGCTTAATCATAGAAATTTCTTATGCTAAGATAAAACAAAAATGTATTATTCTGTTTTGTCTTCATGTCGAAAACACGGCTTCGGTCTATTGTTCTATAATGACAGGTAAGGAAATAAGTCTCTATTTAGCGGCTCGAACCAAGAAAAGAACTGGTTCTTTGGAAGGTGACGTGATAGAGGCAATCATCAGAGAATGTCAAAAAAATGGAAAAAAAAAGTGCCAGAGCTAGTAGCAGACTAATAGGCTTATATAAGTGAAGTATACCTTTCATTGTCCTTTTTTTAACGAGCATATATCAGCAATCGCACTGAGTTATAATTGTGATAGTGATCTATCGTGGCTTCATCAGTCCACTACTCTTTCCGAGAATTCGCTCGCCAGGTCGAATGACTTACAATTATGTCATGCAATTTGCAGGAAGTTAAACATTTTCGGTGATTCATAAAGCATAAAAGACATTGATAATTCAGAGATCACAGAAAAAAAGCTGAATAAAAAATAAGCATGCATTGTCTTGGAGAAACATTAAACATGCATTGCATATTATAGGTCTAGTTTTTTCACTAAACAGCATGCCTGTTGCATAACATCGTTGAGAGAAAGAGTTTGTTTTCCCTTTTCTTTGAAGAGTAAAAAAAAAAAAAGAAAGTAAAAAACGCTCAGAAGTTTCTTTGGCACAATCGAGTTTTCTGTACAGTGGTGGTCTTAGTATACTGTTGTATGAGCCTCGGGCCATGAAACTTTAACTACGGCCCGGAGGGAGGTAACCTATCTTGTATCGTTGCCAGAAGCACGATTATGGCCAAATTTAACCTTAAATAAAAAAAAAAACTACTAAGGCTAGAGGGCTGCAATTTAGTATGCTTGATGACTGGAGGGTGGGTGACCAACATACCAGTTTGTAGCCCTCTAGCCTCAGTAGTTTTTGAGATCTGAGGGCGGACAGAAAAAGTGCGGACGGACAAACAAAGCCGGCACAATAGTTCTCTTTTACAGACAGCTAAAATGCAAATGGCAAACTGAACGCGCATAAACACGCTGACAAAGATATATATATATATATATATATATATATATATATATATATATATATATATATATATATATATAGAGAGAGAGAGAGAGAGAGAGAGAGAGAGAGAGAGAGAGAGAGAGAGAGAGAGAGAGAGAGAGAGTAACTGACGAATACCTAATAAATGGTTCCATACTGGCTGGGTGGGAGGAAGCTTAGAGAGATCCTCCCCTTTTGAAGTATGATTTATGGGCAATGAGGCGGGAAGGAGGGAGAAGCAATAAGGTGATAGAAAATACAGGAAGATGAAAAGAAAGCAGTAGGCACCGAAGTGATGGATACTTAGATAGATAGATAGATAAATAAATAGGTTGATTATCTGAGGGGAGCAAAGGAAAAGAGCGAAGCAAGTAATGGGCTAAGAGAGAGAGAGAGAGAGAGAGGTGCAATGATGACAGCAAGCACCGAGGTATAGAAAAGAGGGAGCAAAAGAGAGATAGAGGAAGGGAATGCAACGAGAGAGAGAGAGAGAGAGAGAGAGAGAGAGAGAGAGAGAGAGAGAGAGAGAGAGAGAGAGAGAGAGGGGGTGGTTGGGAGAGAGAATGAAGTAAAAGAAGACAGAGATAAAACAGAGAGAGAACATACCAAGCATTATGATAACGAAAAGCAGAGATGACCAAGAGCAAGAGACAACATGTTACGACAAGAGAGACAGAGACAGAGACAGAGACAGAGAGACAGTCAGGAAGACAGACCAAAAAGACACGGATAACATCACTCAGAAGAAGGGACAGAAAGGGCTGACGGAGGGAATGGATCCAGCAAGCAATGTGGTGGTGTGAGAGAGACAGACAGACAGATAGAGATAACATTACAAGCAACTACTTGAAAAAAAAGCACAAAAAGGGGCAGACGGAGGGAATGAATGCAGCAAGCAGTGTGGTGTGAGAGAGAGAGAGAGAGAGGCAAATACCTGTTTCTGCCTCGCCATTGGAATCCCATATCCTGGAGTGCTTGCCCTCGTAAACACGTTTATGATTCTATTCACTGTAATCGCTATAGGATGTCCACGTTTTTGTGCCGAGCTGTGGCTCATCCGTGTGACCTTTGCCTGGCTACAAATATGGTGCCAGACAGTATGCTGTGAACAAGCTTCCTACACTAGCGGTTGCCGTTGCCATAGCTACAGTTCAGCATCAGTGACGAGTCCAGTTTTGAGGTGTTGAGACATTTTTCCCCCGAATATTTTCCTTTCTTTGCTTCCCTACAGAAATATTTCCCGCATTTACCTTGTTCTTCCAAGAAAGTAACCTCCCACATCCTTTCCTTAATCACTACTGGCCTCTTTATTCATCTCGATTTTTTGATGAATTTGTCGTATCAGAACAAAATAGCGGCAAACGGGCCGCCAGAATTTCACGATAAGCTTGTTTTTTCCATTCTCCTTACAATGTGACGCATGTAAAACTTGAATACTGCAATCTTTTTATCAGTTTGAAAAAAAAACTTATCAGATGTTTCATTACATTATTTGTTTTGCTTTCCATAACCAACCGCCAGCTAGAAGCGTCGTGTCAGGCTAGTTGTGTTCTTGTAATTATATTTCTGGTGTTTGTCTCAAGAATAATACAACTGGGTGCTTTCGAGAGCACGAAGAAGGAAGGTTGATAATAGGGTTTAAGAAACTTCCCAGTTGTATGGGTTTGAATTAAAGCATTTGTATTACATCGCAAGTAAATGACTGTGGATTTCATTTCTAGGCTGAAAATGTACACGAATGTAAAGCAACTAATCATCATTACTATTATAATTATGTTCATGCCCTTATAGACCAAACAAAAAATTCCTGGGCTACATTAACACTAATAAGTTCCCACTGTATACATTCTCTCCTTGCTCTTGGATTTTGATTCCTGTACCTTTTCAGTGCTGCAGAAACTTCGTCAAATTCCTGAAAACGGATGTTTAACTGTAGCCTTCTCTTAGGCCGAGCTTGTTGTCAAGAGTTTGTAACGGATACTTCCAGTAAATGAGTATATAGGAAGGTCATGGCAGTAGTGGGAAACTGTATTTTTTCTGAGTAGTGTGCCATTTAGTGCTTATCTTCTCATTTTCCATGTATTTAATTTTTAACAAAATGTCAACAAGCATGAGTTTACAAAAGGATTAGGCACAAAAAGATAACTTAAAAATCTCTCTCTCTCTCTCTCTCTCTCTCTCTCTCTCTCTCTCTCTCTCTCTCTCTCTCTCTCTCACACACACACACACACACACACACAAACTAGCAATATGCATGATGATAGCCACACCGTAAAAAAGAAAATTCCTAAAGCCAAAAATATACAGTACCTACAATTTAATGGTACGCTTCCGAGGCTTAGCATGGCATTGACACATAGCAGGATTAGTTTACTTCATTTTAATTATCATACTGGATTGCCTTTATTAAGCATTTGCTTTCAGACAGGTCTTATGAACAAGAGCCCCTTCTGGCACCAGGCCAGCGTAATCTAACAAACTGCAGCAAGCACTTGATGTAGGCTTATGCGTATTCATAGTAATATTCAAACTTACCGTTGGGTAGTTATAGACAATTTAGGTTGATTTTCATATTCCTTAGGCATCGCAAGATATCGTCGTTATTATCATCGTTACCATCATCATCAATCCGTTTCATCGTGTTTTCATCACTTTTGTGGACTGAGGATAAATGGAGGAATGAGTGATTCAGGCAGCCAAGGAGAAAGTTAACTCCTATCAAGTTGGCTCTTTACCAATCTGGACTGGTTCTATTGTCCTTAGAGCAGTGAGGTGAATATATAAAAATGCCTAGTATTATTATTATTATCATTATCGCTACTACCCTTCTGCTTGTTTGTCATAACTATAAATATTTCCAACTCAGTTTTAAAACACCTGGACCCTTGTACTCACCCCCGATTTCGTTAACGATAAGTGACGCCAAGTCCGGTAGCTTTTGACTGCGAGCAAGCGCTTGGTGCGTCGGAATCCGCATAAACATGCACTCGGTGGTCCGAGAGAAATCTCTGGGACGTGCTTTGCGATCAGATAACTTCATACTCCAACTACTACCCGTCTTCGGATGAACTCTCATGAAATATCGTTAGGTCACAGAGGGTGAGAACGATTACCGGAATGCCAACCTTACGGGTAGTCTCACTAACATTGTTGTTCGTGGTCTGCAGTGTATACCTCGGCACACGTTAGACCAAGATCTAAAGAAGAGTTTGGCTATTGTATTCCCAAGTTTGTATTCCCATCGTAGTCTATGTCATTTCGTGGAAGGACTGAATTCATGAAGACATGTCCATATAGCAGTGTGTGTAACTAGATATCAGTTTTAGCCAATAGATCCACTTTAGCAGCCTGGTAATATCCACTCACCTCAATATCCATAAAAGATATTATTGAAAATTCAGTTATTGTTGCAAAATCCGTCTTAACAGGAGATAGTTATCATGAATTTAAGAATTCGATTAGTTTGGATTCCAGAGTCAAGACACACCAAGGCCTCTCGAGCTTTCCACGTAACATTATTTATCAACAACGAAACCTGTTCCTTAGGCCAAGCTCCCCTCAGTCCCCACGTGCTCTTCTTATTTAAAAATCCAGAGGCTGATGATGAAGGTCAATTTACAAAATATAAACTTAACAGGAGAGGCATCTTATGTCATATGGGGAGAGTTCAAGTTAACGAGTATTCTCTTCGTGTAACAAAAGTCTTGGTGCTTTACCAGTTTGTTATTCTGCTTTAGTAAACATTGACAGATTTCCTTAGATGAATGTCGTATTCATTTCTCTGACAGCATCAACTACCTTCTCTTGCTAGGAAATTGCTGAGACGCACAGTAGCCTGAATCTGCTGCAAAAGATGTGTAACCTAGCATTAGTAAGATAGGAAGGACTATCTTGCCTTAGCGGTAATCTTGATTCCAGGTATTCAAGAAAGGGACACTGAGTAATATTTTGAATGCATTAGTGGCGATAATAGTTAAAGCAAATAAGATAATAAACGTGAGCATTAGGTAATTAGTAATTAAGGGGACTAAATATGCCATAGCACATGACCCACATCATCCTCCGATTCCTGAAGGAATGATAATGAATTACAATCTTGGACATAATCTGCAAGGAGACAAGGGCCCTCCAGACTTAAAAAAAAAAAAAAAAAAAAAGACAAATGAGGAAGGGCATAAGGTTAGTGAAATGCAAAGTAGGGAAATTAGGGGTAGTGGAATTGTAAAAAAAAAAGACAAAATCTCCTAAATGTGGCGAACCGTAGACTTATTACTAGGAGACTGAGCTGTTCTTGAGGATTAAAGGAAGAAGATAGGCTGGATTTGCAGTTATTAAAATCTATTGACGTCCAGAAGAAAAGATAACCTTTATCATTATATTGTTAAACTTTTCTCTTTGAAGTAAAAAACAATGGAATAGGTTAGGCGGGACTTCTTCAACCAAGTGTGGGTGAGGCGTTCCAAGGGTTAGCAATAGAACGCGTTTTAGGAGTGACAGGAGTGTGCATTACAGTAACTAATAATTGATCTCAGTAACATTAAGTTATAACAAGGTGGAATTAGCAATGCATATCGAAAATCACCCTTAAAAATAATTTTTTAAAAAATTAGCGTTTTTACCTTCCCTTCAGAAAGTCAGAATTAGTGAATTAGCAGTACCAAATAAACAATCCTTATGGAAATCGGAAGAGAAGGCCTGTTTGCCTTTGCACCAAAACTCAAAAAGCACTATGAAAGGGTTCAAAAGGGCTAAGGGAAGAAAATATTTTTAATGGATAAGCAGAAGGATTAGATTTAAAGGAAAATTCGTTAATATTGTCCGTGTGGTGATGAAATCTGGGGACATGGGTTTGTTTTATCATGTTAGGAGTAAATAAGCATGGCCATTATTACGTCCCACATCTGTGTAGATCAAATGGATCTCCATACTAGGGAAAACTTCATCATGCTGGAGAAAAAGAGGAAAGGCTCACGGCAAGATACAAAGCAGCTGAAGACAAGAACAAGAAGGATGGTTGAATTTAGAAACGTCTGCAGAATCTGAAGAGCAAGATAGAGAATTATTGTTGTTGGGTACAAATTATTATTATTTTCATTACTTTCGCCACAGTGCTTATGGTTGATGCTCAGTTTGTTTGTCTGACTGTTTGTTAGCAGGATTACTCAAAAGGTTTTACGAAAATTTCATCAAAAGTGTGGTCTCGTGACTGCCTACAAGTGATTTGAGTTTGGGAGAACCAGGAATATAACATTTGACGGGAAGGGACTTAATGAGGTGTGAGTTCCATGCTTCAGAAACAGAACCCTGCGTCAGTTGTTACCTGACAGAAGATTGTCTTTTCTTAACGTGTCAGATTTTGCTTGGCCCCAGACAACTGAATGTTGCCAGTCGATTAAGATAAATATGCACATTGGGGCTTAGCAATGGCAGAAGCGTGGAATTGTACAATCTTTTTCTGCTCATTAATATTATTATTAATCTCTAGCTTCGTGCTTTCTTTTTTCTCTCTCTGATCTTGATGAAACTTGAAAGCGAGCACATTTTGGGTGCTGCTCGTATCCTCCAAATATTTTTATTTCACCTTTGACCTGTTTGTCATGACCGCACATCAGTTTTGCTTATAAAATTTTGGCAGTTTCTCTACATCTAAAAAAACACAAAACTATGATAGTTGTCCTCAAAATCTGAAAGCATGTGTAGAAAGTATTGTTTTAGACGTCTTAAACCTCGACATGTTATGCAAGGTCGCAGATTAATTCAAGGGGTCAACATTTGATTTTCTCCGATTCTGATGTAACTTGGTGGGAAGTGGCAATTTTTCCCCAACACTGAATTTTTCTCTGATTTTGATGAGATTTTGTTGCTATGCATTTTGGAGGCATGAGGTTCTCTTGCCTGAAGTTTGTGTCTTGACCTATTTTTCAGGGTTAGATTTCATAGCTCATCTCTCTCTGGTTTGGAAGACACTTTGTAGTTGGATACATTGGTGGTTGGTGATTATTTTTCCCAAATGTTATTTAACCTGACATTATTTTAGGGTTCCTGATCGATTTGAAGCATTTTAAATGGCTCTGCTTTTCATGAAACTTTGTTGATAGGTACTTTGACCTGTGATTATTCTCGATGAATATTTACCCTGACCTGTTCTTCAGTCATGTGTCAATTCAGAGATCAAAACTTTATCTTTCTTTGGTTTTGATGATTTAGTTGGTAAGCAATTTGGGAGTTGCCGATTAATTTTCCCCTGTTACTTTCTTGGCCTGCTTTGCAAAGTCACACTTCAAGTTTAACGTCAAAATAAAAAAAAAGAAATAAATAAATAAATAAAATAAATAATAATAATAATAATAATAATAATAATAATAATAATAATAATAATAATAATAATAATAATAATAATAATAATAATAATACAAATTCTAGATACCAGAAACTATGTTAATCAGAGGCCTCTACTCTATTAGTACCTCTAATAAATTTGTATTATTTCTAGAATAAAATTATTTATCGTATTCTATGGATTCAAAACGTCTTACCTAACAACTGCTGCAATGATTACATTTACATGCAACTGCAAATCACAGCGGAAAAAATATCTATACTATATTGTACGACTACTTAATGTGTACAATCGTTAGGTGTTGTGAGAATAGTAGGTTTTCGGAAATTTCCAAATATGTGTATCAGAATAAGACACCAAGTCTTTTGCCAAATCATGACCTGTCAACTCAATAACATCATCAATATCCCGAAACCGAACAACCCACAAATCTACCGGATTTTCACTCATAGTAGTTATTATTATTATTATTATTATTATTATTATTATTATTATTATTATTATTATTATTATTATTATTATTTGTAATCCATACACACTTACACGGAACGAACCAAGATTATTATATTGACAGACAAACTATCACAGCTAATTCAAGAAGCAACTAAAAAAAAAATCAGAACTCAAGTAAAGCTAGTTTGTTAAACGTAATCGATGGAGCTTCTTTTAAACAATTCTCATTTGAATTGAATGTTTTCCGAGTGCGAATATTGCCTCATTTTTAAATGGGGATCTCATCTCATCTTCTCGCATGGTACGATATGCAAGCGGGCCTATAGCAAGACAAAGTTCGGAGACACGCAGGTACGACTGTCTTCGCGAAATGCAAATTTGAAAGAACTGGAACCTGTTGGACGCCGCCATTTTCCTACTCCCAGAATTACTATTTTGGGTTGTAAGAATTCTTCGAATGGATAAGGGATGCGGAATTAAAAAAAAAAAAATAACCAGTAGAAAAAGTGAAGAATGCTTAAGAACATCAGATTACTTCATTGCCTCCTGCCCTAAAAGGCCTTTGATTCCAAAACACCAAACGAACTCTATTTCATTGTGACAGCTGAAAATCATGCCTTCAGTGAACTATTATGGATTCATTTTGAGGCTTAAAACTTTCAAGCTTTGTCAAAAAAAAAACTTACTCAACAAAAAGGATTTGGTCATCAATTTTAATATACACTGTTAATTTGAGCTGATGCCTGGCAAAAACTGATTATCAATTTTCACATCATATTATGATCGTTAAGGTATCTTTTGAAATGGGGAATCTTCACATCATCCAATTAGTCCGTAATATACGGTTCTCTTATAATGAAATTCGTGAAGCTTCATCTCAGGAGACCCGAGTCTCCCAACAAACCGGTAATCATCATCCTGTCTCCTCCATTACCGATCTTCCTCGACGGGTTCCACCTGAGAAGTAACATGTCAACAGATATAGCGTCAGGGCAGGGCCGAAGGCGTTGCCACTGAGGTCACAAATATGGCAACCTTCGGGGTATTCGTGACTGTGGTCTTATGGGCTGGCATAGGATTGTCAATAAGGAAAAGAAGCGAGGTTTGTGAGGGAGAGTCGACTCCTTTTCCAGGATTGTCGCTTGAGTGGAGTTTGCGAGTGGGCGGAATGTCTTCCATTTTTAGGGGAGGGGTCAGACAGCCGCTGATAACCTACGTGCGAAGGAAAATGCAGTGACACTTCGAGGGATTGTAGTTGGTGTGGTGTGGGTTCGTTTGTGGGTTCAGTGGTCTTCCACTCATCCCTCCTACCTGCGTTGCTGGACGGCTGAGATTTACCGGGTGCCATTTTCTCATTTCTGTGATGTTCTGTGCTTTCTTGATCTCAAAACAGTTTTACACTTTTTTTCATTTTACTGATTCCTTTTCATGTGTCATATATCCTTCAGTTTTGGAACAGAGACAAAACGTCTGCTGTCAATTTCAAGTTAGATTTAACTTGTGATCGTTTGCTCTGATCCAGACGGTTTTACTCAGCCATAAGCAGTTATTTATGGGTAAATGCCATCTTACTGCATTGCCTGTCTGCCACTACATCTCACAAATGTTGTGCGTTTTATTTCTTGTTGCCATGAATCTAATTCATGTCTTCACATAGTACTTGGTTTTGCAACTGATCTCACTTTTCTAAATTTAGTAGTACTTTGGTTTTTATTTGATTTTGTGTCATTACACCGCGAAATCGTTCACATTCTTCTTTTCTCTATCTGTTGAAAATAGCTTGAGAGAACTGGAGGAGGCGGATTCTTACCAGTGCGTTTGATATCACACTGCTGTATCGAAGGTGAAACTCAGCGAAATAAATTTCAAAACGAAACATTGACTTTCACATTCTAAGTAGAGTTTTATCGTTTATAAGCGTATCCTGATAGCTCAGATTCGTATTAACTGAATAAATTTAATGATTAAATGAAGTGAGTATTAGGCTTTATCTCTGTAGTAAAGATGAGGGCGTTATTCATTTGTGGAAGAAGGTTATGCCAGCTATCTTACTTTTATTATTGCAATAAGCAGCCTATTAATGGATGTGAAGTAGGTTTGTTTATAAGAGCAAAACAATAACATTAACTAGCAATATTAATAACAGCAGTAGCGGTTCTATTATCAACTGTTTCAGCGTGTAGAAGCATCAGATATACCTCTACCTGAATTATCATTGCCGTCATCATCATCGTAGTTATTGGCATTATTACTGAAACCGCGTCTTGTATGATGTTATTGTTATTGCTAATTTCTTATTGATATTCTTTCTCTTAATCGTGATGAAGAATACTTCGACTATTTGAAGACAGAGCAAACTTCATGGCAATAAACTTCGCGTTGAGTTGCATGCGCCTGGATGACGAGAGTTCGGTCAGACTAATAATTTGATTATCGTCACCAGCATCTCAAAGGTGAAATATTAGATTCTAAGAAAACCTGGGCATATTTTCATCATGAGTAAATATCTATATAGATGTGTTTTTGGACTTGTTAGTTTAAATGCTTTTTGACTATTATTATCATTGTTATCGCTAAACAATTTGTAGCACCGTCACCGAACTGGCGGCATTTTGTAATTCGTTAGTGGAACGGTTATCACTTTCTGTTACAGGTATTACAGCGATAAATATACTAAAAAAAAAAGCAAGACTCCCATACAAATGGATAAAACATTTATAACGCCGTGCTTACATATACACATGTAAATATTGCCATCGTCTTCAGAATTGTACAAAATAAAGGTCCTCCGTGAAATTCCACCGCTCATTCCTTTCCTGTGTATTCACTTCCGTTTAGATCCTGCTTCCATGGCCATACCCCTCTTCCAACTAGGCCTGGGTCTTCCAACTCTGTTGGTGCCCACAGGAACTCAATTGACACGAGGCCAGCCCTATAGGAGGTGAAAGTCAGCTCAGTGGTCTGGTTAAACTACTGTAATACTCAACTGACACGAACACGCACACGTACTGTTCTCCTCAGGGGTGGCTTATTGTCATCACTCTGTTTGAACTGCATTCATTACTTTACTTGAGTTCCATTCAGGATGGGAGACTTTGCCTATATACCACCCTTTTATTTCCGATGCCATTATACATAATCAGCCAGAGGGAGTAGATGCGCCCATCTCCGTTGGATGAGGCAGCTATAGAATTCATGGAGGTCCTAAATGGAATTGTCCACGTTGCCCACAGGGCAGGGTAATAGCAAGTCCTAGAGATAGCCGGTAGAGATAAGCGCATGTCTTTTGTTCCATATGATGTTAAAGATATATGAAGTAAAAATAGCTCAACTTGCCATATACTAAAAGGCGTCATCTGCACATGGTGTGAGGTTCTTACAGGGGAGGAGTTCCAGAGAATGTTGGATGATTCCAACTATATATAATTTTATAGGCATATCAAAGCAGCGATTTTCCATGTTCTTGCATGTACAAGATGACCCTTGAAGTTCATTTTGGTATTGGGTTGCCAGGACGGGGAGAACATGACGTCATTTTAAACGTTCCGTAAACCTGACATCCATTTTAGATCCATATTTGAAATATCAGTAGTAACTGTGATACTCTACTATTTTCAAACAAGTTCCTGTCTTTATATTTCAGTTTGTTTTATTCAGGATGAGAAAAAGAAAACACATTTTTTTTACTATTTAAGAAGATAGCTAGTGAATGTGTCTCACTTTAAAGCTCATAGGCAGAGATAACAGTATAATAAAAAAAGATTGTCGATGACTACTTTGCGATGTGCATTATACTTTTACTTGATGGCGCTGAAGAATCGTCCGTCTATGCTTAACATTTCGGCTGACTTACTAGCTTTCTTTGATGTTGTTTAAGAGTAGATCCTTGGGATATATCAGGGTGACAATTATGAAAATCCCGAATAAGGCAGATTTTGGCTCCACCTATACATTTACAAGTGGGATAAAACTCCGTTTGATAGACCACCTTAGACGAATTTATCCAAATATTTTTTTGAGAAATACAAGGAGATACGGAGCGCTCGTTACGTTATTTACGACTCTGTTAATTTTGATTTACCGTCTATCGAAGCGAAATGATTGGTAAGAAAAAGCCCAAGGCCCAATCTCTTCAGGGAACGGTTTTGATGTAGAGAGAAGCTAGTTAAAGAGGCCTGTCAATCAGCATAATATGGTTGCACGCCATGACCAACTGTTGCAGTAATCCTCAACTACAAAATGAAATGTTTTAGCCCGTTTCATTGCTTCCAGATATTCCGGAATAACTTAATAGGGACAAATTGGGTCTAGTGGAGCTGCGAACCAAAGAGGTGTTTTCGATCAAACTTTGGATATAGTGGACGGACTCGCGCCACGGTTAAGCGTTCACCTTTTCTTGATTTATTTCATATTGTTTGATACAGTGGCAATCTTAAGTAAGTGAGCTAACTTGAGATTTTAAAATGAACTTACCTACTCAGAGATTATCTTTAAATCTAATCATGAAACCGAATTTAGTTCTCGAACGTAGATCACCCGACTGCTAAGGCATAATCTATCACGACATTCCTTTTACCCTTCAAGTTTAAAGAGGTGGTACGCCCCACGTACTCAGACCGTTTCACTCGAATATTGTGACAATCCAGTGTAATCTCCTCAGTCCTTTCCGTGAAACGCCTAGGTTAAGTCTGTCGAATACATGACACCGAATTAATGAGGAATTTGCTGTGCACTCTTCTGAGTGCTCTACATGCACTCTAGGGGAAGTGTTTGGATATTATTTTTTTTATTTTTTTACAAAAGTAAATTTGTTACCGAGTTAGATTCCGATCCTGAGCGTCCGAAGACATCGACTGTGTGGTGTAGTGTTTAAGTTCGTAAGCAAGGTACTTATCGTATGTGAACTAGCAGGATGTTAGCAAAACGTAGACTAATGTTATTATTCAGAACAGTTTAGTTACTATAAATAATGAATCAACTAACAATACGAAATTTTACGGAAGTATTCCCCCCTTCTACCTTGTCTATCTGTCTGCCCGCTCTCTCTCTCTCTCTCTCTCTCTCTCTCTCTCTCTCTCCGTAGGGGATTTATGCCGTCAGCGAACTTAACGTGGCGCACTGTAGGAATTATTAAAAGTTGTTTGCAACGCTCCTTCGGCCCCTAGCTGCACCCACTTTTTAGCCTTTTACTTAAATCTTTTCGCCCCTTCTCTCTTCCGTCTTGCTGTCCAACCACTCTAACCCCCTGCTGTCACTGGACTTGGCTTTATAGCCAAATTTTCATCAATCAATCATCTCTCTCTCTCTCTCTCTCTCTCTCTCTCTCTCTCTCTCTCTCTCTCTCACTGAAATAACGGTGGAAAATGAGGGTGTTGGCATATGTAATAATATTTGATTTACGTTCTTTACCAGTTTCAGCACAAGTTTGAATTCAGTACTGTAATCCGGTACACTGTTTAAACTTCGCAGTTTTTAATAAACCAAAACAAATGGGCTACCCAGTATATATATATATATATATATATATATATATATATATATATATATATATATATATATATATATATATATATATATATACGTGTGTGTGTGTATATAATATTTTGTGTGTGTATACAAGTCTGTGCGTGTGTTTGTGTGTGTGTGTTGGTAGATGGATGGTGGGAGGAGGGAGAACCTTTAGGAAAAAAAAACAGATTTTAGCTCTAATCTCTGATGACTTAAAACGGGCATTGTTTAGACGGGAATTTTCCGCTCTCAGTCCTAAGAATCGAGCCACTGTGAAGAGAAGATAGCGGCATTTCTGCCTCTCCCCCCCGGGGACCCTGTGGAGGTTGTGAGCAAAGGCTACAACACACCCAAATGCCAACTGCGTCATAAGGATGACATGGATCTCGTTTTATAAGGGGGCGAGCAACCTGTCATTACCTATACCCACAGTCTACTCTCTCTCTCTCTCTCTCTCTCTCTCTCTCTCTCTCTCTCTCTTGTTCTGCACCTCTGTATTCTTGTATTGCTTGGTTTGAGCAAAGGTGCTGGACTGAAATTATCGAGAATGTGATAGTACCATCACCTACCTTGGAATGTAACCATTCAGTGGTATGTCCTAAATCTCAGTACCTACCATTTTAGTATATTTAGAGAAAAACAAATCACCAAAACTTACATAAGTTCTTCAGGTTGCTTGGGAGTATTGTAAACTTTGAGAGAGAGAGAGAGAGAGAGCTCTGGACGCTATCCTTGAATCTCTTTAAATGGGCAGGGAACCCTTTAGCAGGGCTGTTTGAATATAAGTGGGTTGAGAGGTGCAAGTGAAAGTGAGATTTGCATAATGAAGACGAACACGGAAAGAAATAAAGAGGAAATTCCCCGTCTGAAGAAGAGGAGGTCCTCCACAACCTTTAGTCCCATGTCGTTGCAACACGAGTTCAAAGACCCTCTTTGCTGCCTCGTAGTTCCTACGTAAAGCCATTGCCTCCGTCGGAAGGCTGTCGAAGTCTTTTAACGTGTGTTGTTTTACCGCTCTGAATTATTTTGGACGTAATTCTTACTGGAACGCGAGTTTCGGGTTATTCAACTATTTCGCTAAGAGCAGAATCACCTGACTCTTCTTCTGTGTGAGATCCAAGACATCGCCGTTTGGGAAGCTTGGCCGTTTGTAGAATAACATCACAACATACTCATTGTTATTTATTATGAAAATGTTATTGCATCATCGCAGTCTTCATGGCATCCTTCGTTAAACGCTCTAGGCCCATTATCGAAAGTCTCATTTAGTTTAATGATTTTCGACGGTAACAAACACCAGCTTTTCACCGTAAAAACTGTATAAAAGAAATAGGAACTATTAAACGCCCTAGGCCCATTATCGAAAGTCACATTTAATTTAATGATTTTCGACGGTGAAAAAAATCAGCTTTGCACCGTAAAAACTATATTAAGGAAATAGGAATTATATGTGTTGATCGTCTTTTTCTTATATGAATAATAAGTTTATTGAAGGTGCTTTTCATTTTCACATGCATCCAATCCTAGACAACCCAAAATAGCTCCGTGAAAAGAACAAAATGATGATAGAC
Source organism: Macrobrachium rosenbergii (assembly GCF_040412425.1). Classification (NCBI taxonomy): domain Eukaryota; kingdom Metazoa; phylum Arthropoda; class Malacostraca; order Decapoda; family Palaemonidae; genus Macrobrachium; species Macrobrachium rosenbergii. Next base: position 50,640,387 of record NC_089783.1, on the reverse strand, counting down.
TGAGGCTGCAGAGCTATGGGACTATTCTTGAACTGGTCGCTCCAGACAGGTGCGCATTCTTGATACATGTCTTCTGTCAACTTGCTTATGACAACAATTCCAGTTTTCATTCTCCTCATACTTCCTTTCATGTCTTATGCTATAGGATGAATGTTGATTACACAAATGGTTGCCATAGAGCGGTGTGCGTCATCTCCGCAACAATGGTGCTTTAAGTGTTCCTGGTGACATGGCATGTAAGTAGAGGGTTTCTGCTGCTTAGGTACCCACAATGCATAAGCTGCTTAGGTAGAGGGTAGTCATAACGTCAGTTACTTAAGAAAATGTCCTTCCTACGAAGAAGACCTTTTTTTTTTTCCTTCTAACTATTGGTTTGGCCACATCAGCTCCTCAGCCATCCAGCCGAGGAAGTGGTTATTAGTTATTTGTAACTTTGCTACTATTTGTGTTTCTTTCTTATGTGATAAGATTCTCTTTACTGTTTTACTTCAGGAAAACGTTCTCCTACACTAAGAAGAAATCCAACGTTCAGGCCATGCCTCTCATTGAAAAAAATCTATAATGCCAAAAAAGTTCTCAACACCTTCCATAAATCTAACACACCATTTTTCCTTCGCGCTTATGAATCTGGAAATTGTTCTTCGGGTACAAAGTACTCTCATATCTCAGCTGTTTCTCTCAACGATTCATATATTCTTGATCACCCCCCTCTGCCCCTCACTAATCCTACGTATTCAATATTCTTTGCTCATTAGATGCGTAGGGTTCTCGCTCCTGAAAAAGGCCAGAAAGATTTTTGACCCTGTTCATACTTCTGTGTTATTACCGCATGTTTGTAGATGAACTGGCATCTTTGCTTATTTTTTTCTTTTTTTTTCTAAGATTTGGCTCTTGCTCTCACCCTCCTCTTTCAAAACTTCACTAGTTCAGGCCCATCCTGAAAATCCCTGAGTCCTTCACGGTACTTTTTCTTTTGATCAGATATTTGAAACTGCTGGAAACTGTTTCTCTGCTTCGAGATCTACTAAGAACCTTTATTCCCGTCTAACTGGTGCTTTGTCATCCTCGTTTTGGAGAGCACAAGAATTTTGTTGTAATTACTCTTGATATCTCTGGAGCATTTAATACAGGCTTGGATCCCAAACTACATGATTATGGCCATATTCTGTTCTTTAAATTCATTTTATCGATATGCTTTATATCTCTTGATTTTTTTGTTATTGAGCAATATCTGTTACTTTCGCTATTTCTTGTGGTGTTCATCAAGGTGCGCTTCTTTAGCCTCTTGTTTTTCCATCATTACCGATAGCTGTCGTTCGTCTACCTCTCCTCATCTTCAGTCCCCTAAATTTCTTTGTTCTCCCCTATTGGCTGTTGTTCGTATTTAGTCTCGAACTGCTATTGCTTATTCTGACAGTCCAAAACTTTTATGCAGCAAGCTCCTTCCAGCTTCATTTGCCAGATATTCCCAGCTGCTGTGGATGAATGCCACTCATTTGTACCGCACATGCACTCGCTCTAAAGCTTCTCCTTGCTCTGTCTCGAAGGTTAATCCCAGTCCTTCTTGTCGAGGTGTGTTATCTGCATTTCTCGTGTAAACTCGTAGTTGTTTGTGTTGAATGAACTCCCTTGCAAGTTGATTTAACCTTAATTTCTAATTACCTCGGCCGAGGAAAAAAAAACATTTTGCAATTTGAACAAGGTTGAACCACGCAGAAGCTTCGAAGGTGCTCGAGAGCTTCAACCTTTTTACCACATTACCAAAAGGACTGCTTTCAGCATTAGTTTATTACCATATAGATGGTAGCCAAAACAAGGACATCTTATCTAATGGTTATGCAGTTGGTTCGACACTGGTTATAGCTAATGTATAATTCTGATAGTGAGATAAGACTTCAGTTGTAACAAACGCATTGCAAGATAACTGTGCCAAACCAGACTTGAGATAAGTCACAGAAATCTACGTATATGTTTGTCTACCTAGATACGGATCAATTTATGTAAATAGATTCATAAAGGTGGTTGACAATGTAACGAACGTAATGTACCCGCGAGTACTTTCAAGTTCTTTCATCTATACGTTTAATGATACTAGTTATGAGGTTCAGTGCTTGCAGAATAAATTCCAGACTCGGTCATAAAACGAATGCACTTCACTTATTTCAGGGTGTTTTTGATCACAAAGTATATGCCGAAACAATTGATAATGAACACCTAAAATCCCAATTTTGTACCTTATGCTTCTCCTTTTTGTTCTTCATCTTCCAGTTATTCCCTCCTACAGAACTACAATAAATGGTATAGACCCTTACAGGGCATTGTCCGTGTACGTAACAGCTGACCTCCAACCTATTTTTCGGGTTACGAGTCGGGATTCCCACGAAGTTCACCACCATATCAGGGAATTGCGTAAATCGACCCAAGGCTGTTTTGGTCCGGGTGTTGTGCAACGAAGCTTTTTTGTCAAAGAGAAGCCCTCTGCACACCCAACGGAAGCATTTCCTGAACAGAATCAAGTTAATACTTCTGTTAACCATGTTCCATTTTCCTAAGATTGTAAGTTACCTGTTTATCAGTGAAAACAGCTCTATCTTTTGATAGTCAGGGAATGACGCAAATTTATATGTTCATTGCGGGTGTAGGTGAGGTATTTTAAAACAATGAAAAAATGCGGCATTTGTGTGTCTAAAAGGGTCAGTGGAATGGACGGGAGGCAAATCATGAAGCGAAACTGAATTATAGGCTAATGCATGGAACGGTTATGAATGAACAGGTTGTAAGAAAACAGGAATTTAAATGGAAGTTATAACGAGAATTTAATTTTGAGAATTATTATTATTATTATTATTATTATTATTATTATTATTATTATTATTATTATTATTATTATTATTATTATTATTATTATTATTATTATTATTATTATTATTATTTGTATCAACTGGAACACAGAAATAACCACATCAAGAAGAGGAAAAGTCTAGATGCAGGTCTTACAGAATTTGATGGACATGATCCTTACACAGTCAAATGATTTTTAAAAATGCCGTTTCGAATGTCGCCCCCCCACCACTTTTTTTTCTTTGTGAATGGAGGTACATAGTCGATGATGAATATGATGTTATAGTAGTATCTTTTCATCCTTTTTTTTTTTTTTGAAGTTTTGTGACATATTCGTCCTCTATCTGATATTTCTATTTCTCCTACTTCTAAATTAACCTGTCCATCCTCGCTTTTCCATGTAACAAGGATCCTGACTTACGTAACATCTCTCTCTCTCTCTCTCTCTCTCTCTCTCTTTCTGACGAAATAAAAAAAGAAAAAATCCTCATATCTCTCTCTCTCTCTCTCTCTCTCTCTGACGCAATGAAAAAGAAAAAATCCTCATCTCTCTCTCTCTCTCTCTCTCTCTCTGACCCAATAAAAAAAATCCTCATCTCTCTCTCTCTCTCTCTCTCTCTCTCTCTCTCTCTCTCTCTCTCTCTCTCTCTCTCTCTCTCTCTGACGCAATAAAAAAAGAAAAATCCTCATCTCTCTCTCTCTCTCTCTCTCTCTCTCTCTCTCTCTCTCTCTGACGCAATGAAGAAAAGATATCACCATTACCTGGAAAAAGCCTGGGATGGTGTGCCCACTCGGATAACCTATAGAAAAAATGCCCGATGCCCTTATATCTCCTCCTCGCCAATCCCACCCGTCTTTCTCCGTCAGCCCGAGTTAGATCCGGGATTATCTGGGCCTCTCCGTCTGTAGGAAATGATCAAGAAGATAGCTATCGTTCCAGAGTTGAAGTCTCTTCTCTCCTTCCTAAAGTCCCTTTCACCCTGACTTGCATTTGCCCCTCTCCAGTTTGAAGTCATTAGCTAGCTGCCTCTTATCGATTTCTTGGGATTATTTTCCTGTAATTGGAGATTTATTCGCTTTTGTTCACGGTGTCTTAGCCCCTGATTTTAAATTTGAGTATTGATATTTTGCTGCACCGACGAAATTGAGGTATTTGCCAAGGAATGGATGTGCCAGGTATGTTTGTTCTAATCTTTGTGTACGAAATGGATACGCATGGAAGGAGCGAAGTCCTTTGAAAATTATGGTTTTGATTATTAGAGGAATCAGATATACAATAACTGATAGGGGAGGGGAATTAAAATCTCCAGTACTTTACATGAGTAGCCCTTTGAGAAACAAGTGGTAATATATCAACTATAGAAAATTCACAAACACGGTATGTATGTATGTATATATATATATATATATATATATATATATATATATATATATATATATATGTATGTATGTATGTATATATATATATATATATATATATATATATATATATATATATATATATATATATATATATATATATATATATATATATATATATATATTTCATCATCGAAAGGTCTCGAGGTCGATTCCTGAGCAGGCCGGACGTCTTAGGCTTGCAGTTGGTGGTCAGATGACTGCAGCGAAAGAGGTCCTGGATCTATCCGCCCCAATTACAAAAGGCTTAATAGGCTAGTCCGTTCTAAAGAGAAAAGCACATAGTAAAAATGAATAATCAAATGCATAAATAAAAACAAAAATTAAACTAAGATGATCTGTGGCTAAGGACATTTTCTTTCACGCCGACCGTTCAGCGCGAACTTGATGACAGCGGCTGCGCAAGAATCACTGAGGCAAGTCCCGAATGATTTATGATGGTCGAATGACAGCCACAAATCGAGACGAGGAATAAAACCGGCCTGAACACCCACGAGATCGGGACTCCGAAAGCTGCCTCATCTTTTATTCTATGAGCAATTTTTTTTTTCTTTTGTGTTCCCTTAATGTTCTAGATTTTCGTAATTAGCGGATGCCTTACTTATTCATTCTCTTTTGGGACGCTCGCCCAATTCCCTGTCATCTCCCTCCGCCCTAAAAAGGCCTTGACGTGCGCTAATGCATTTCTGACACATCAGCTAATAGGACTAGGTAACCGAATTGCGCCTGATACGAAAGCTTCTGGAAAATGCTTTTTGCATTCTCTCTCTCTCTCTCTCTCTCTCTCTCTCTCTCTCTCTCTCTCTCTCGAAATTTATCATCAACTCTTCTTGCTTTCGCTTTCCTTGATAATCATAAGCATCCGTTTCTTATATCAGTTAGATACTGATATTAAGTAACGAGTTCCAGCGGCCTCTACTCCAAAAGATAAACAAAACGTCCCCGAATTTTTCGCCCACATGCGGGATACTTATAAATATATTTCTGTTTACTCACTGTTCGAAGGGGAATCTTCCCGCGCGAGAGATTGCAGGTATATCTTCCAAACACCATATTCATTTGCAGTGGTCGGCTGAGAAAACTTGTTCTTAGACAGTACTGTTGAATGCAATACAGCAGTGTCCAGTATGTTTCATAGTCCCAGCACGCCCTGTAACTATTATTAATTTTTTTTTTTATCATTAACTCTGCAAAACTTGGAACAAAATATTTTTCTTTAACCGCACTCATTTTCTTTTTATTTCCGGTATTTCACTGTCATTCGCTTTCTTCCATCTGCTGGTATAATCCAGCATGAAATTAAACAATTTCATGAGTATTCATTTCATGATGCGGTAAGATTTCAAACAAAAGAGAGAGAGAGAGAGAGAGAGAGAGAGAGAGAGAGAGAGAGAGAGAGAGAGAGAGAGAGAGAGAATGCACTTCCATTTAAAATATTTCTCTGTAAATCCCGCGGCACCAAAATAAAGTTGAATGAGAGGCTGTAATCATTCCAACATTTTTAACATTTAGGAATTTTAGCTTACCTTATTTTTCATGAACCCAAACGTAACATAATGCTGAACTCTTGAACATTATATTCATGTTAACGAACAGGGCAATCAAAATTGTGACTTTTACGAGTATGCCTAGACTTGAATTAGGCAAAAAAAAATCATATTTAAGGTGCCATGAACTTAGAGTATAAAAAAAACCCTTCATTTGTTATTCTGGAATCTTAAAGCATTTTTAGGACAATAACCTTCGAAAACTTAACCGAAAATCTATTTTTTAAATACGTGGTCATAGTTACAAGATCGGTATGGTAATTAGTTCTCATATTATTGATATAACTTTCAAATGAAAAGTCTCAGCTGAATTTCTAATCGATTTCAACCATCAGCAAAATTATCGCCAATGCGTCGATGGTCTCTGTTCTATTTAGTTACATAACTAATTTTATTTATTTATTTCATATGAAATAAGTGAAATTAGTTATGTATATAATTCCTAAGTTATAAGGATTATAGGTGATGAGCTTTTTATTAATATTAATAGGTGTTTTTATGATAAGGACAATGCAAGATTCCGATCCTAGTCGCAGTTTTATGATAATCTAATGGTATCACGATCCCATAGGTATAATTTCTTCCTTTACTAAAGTCTTAATGTATTTTAATGTTACTGGTAAAACATTAAGACCCTATCAGCTTTTTTATTTGGACGAATGATGCTTTAAAAGATCTTAGAACATGATCAGCCAACAAGATTTATATTCAGTTCGCAGGTACAATCCGTTTTCCAACATACAATAGTTAAGTATCGGATGATCACGTAAAAACCTCTCTCTCTCTCTCTCTCTCTCTCTCTCTCTCTCTCTCTCTCTCTCTCTCTCTCTCTCTCTCTCTCTCTCTCTCATACTTCTGAATAAAATTGTTCAAGTATTACGTTAGTTTTGACGTGAACGATCACAAAAGAGTAAAGGCCTGCGTGCTTTCTGTCAGTGTTGGTCTGGCCTCAGAAGCAGTTTAGTAAATAATATCTCACTCTTTTAGATTATTCTCGTTGGTTTCCTTTTTGCTTATTCCTAATAAAACTGCTTTGTTCTGAAAAATGTATTTCATTCAAAAACTTGATCGTCATCAGTATAAGCACTATTAAAATGATCACCAGTGTTATTAGTAACAGCAGTAAATGGATTAGTGGAAGCAGATGCTGTAACTGTTATTTTTCCTTCACTAAGACTTAGACCGATTTCCATAAATGAAATCAGGTTCAATTAAATTTGAAAATTTAAGCGAATTATGTTTCACATCACGCAAGGCTTAAAATTTATCCAGGCAATGAATTACTTCCCAAAATCTGCTTTAGATTTCTTGAAAAGAACCACGACAATGACAGTGAAGGAATGCTAAAAAAAAAAATACGTTTAAAACTTTAGAAAATATTTTCCGAAATCGGATCATTTTTTTCTAAATTATATTTATTACACTTATTTTCATGGTTGTTATGTCACACGGTTTTCTTTCCTATCACTGCGTAAGAATCCGCGATACCGTTCCTAATTTCGAAACTATTTGAAGCAAATCTTTTATGCATCAGCAAATAATATAAGCTTATTGCCCGTATGCATAGCCTTCAGTTATTTGAAAGTATGCTTGACTGCATCAGACAGAGAGAGAGAGAGAGAGAGAGGGGGGGGGGAGCACGGAAGGACGTAATCAGTATCCCGGTCCATTTATATTGTTTGGTTCAATCCTAAATATTAATCATCTTCGAAATGACTCCAGGATGACTCGTCTCAATCCCCAATGAAGACATTTTTTTAATTCACAACAGGAACTGTTTTAATCAACTGCTCTCGCTAGACAAAATAACCTAACGGGTTGTCTTTTCCTATTATATAAAGAACGGTAAACTAAAATACTACTTAAGACGGAGCAAAACAGTCAGCAAAAAATAGGAAAAAATGTCAGCCCAAACACCGACACAAAAAAAGAAAAGAAGAAGAAAAAGCATTCCCTTTAAAAGCCGAGGACTGGAGGCATGATAGCCCAGTTACCCCATAATTCCCCGATGACGTGCAACAGCGTCGCCGGAGAATCGGAGCCCGGCATAAATAAACGATAACAACTATGAAAGTCCCCTGACAAGCATACGAAAGGCCCAATCGCTATGGTCCTACTGGCGATCGACTCACCGATAACCGAAAGATGTTTTGGGTTCGTAGAACGGTCTTTTTATCTGTATGAGTGGATATCTATGTGTTAGACACTTGCGATTAGAATGTAGAACAAAAGTAGTATTTTAAAGCTGTGAACAAGAACCATTGCTCAGAAGTTAGTTAGATTAAAGACTGATATATGATGTTGATATATGATGTATCTTATGTGTCTTTTATATTTATAAATTGTTACGTACATGATATCACTTCCCGAGAACACCAGATATGATTACTTTACATAATAGCCTGCAATGTTGAAAGGAAATTGCCGTAGAGTTGTGCATGTTCGCTGCCATTGCATTATTATTATTATTATTATTATTATTATTATTATTATTATTATGTAAACAAATAAATACGGATCTAATGAAATACGAATGGAAAATAAAGAAAAAACGAGTCAAAAACATACAGTATAAAAGAGAACACAAGTAACCAGCAAATGTGATATTATCCTAAAAATGTCAGATAAAGGAACATACCAGCCCTGCTTGATCTTACGAATATCATCATTCGTAAAGGCTGCCAAAAGTGCTATTCCACAGTGTTACCGTGAAAAGGGCGAAAGATCTCTAGCAATAGACCTACAAAATCATGGAACAACGACAGAATAGGATACTGACATTCTGTTGAACGAGTTGAACGAGCAACATATTAAATCTAAAGGAACAGGGACCAAAGGCGATTGCAAATATTCCCATGTTATATCCAACATGGCCAATGAGGGAAGATTATGACGATAATTCACTAGTCAGTCGTAACTGCCTTCTTTAGGGGAAAAGAAAACCACCATTTCGAGCACTTCTATTCAGGATAACAATATTACACCCGTGGTAGGTAAACTCTATTGGCACATAATTTATGGCTCCCTCAATGTATTTTTAAGTTTTGAAAAAGAACCTTGGCGTTAAAGGTAAAACCAACACGTAGAATATTTAGAATAATTAATTGCAGTGCGAGGTCGAAAAAATGTGTAGTGTAATGACTCTGCTCCTTGAATCATTCCATGAGTGGGAGCACGGCAAGAGATCGGCCATTCGTTCCGGCCATTATATTGCTGAAGTTCAACTTCATACCCCATTCACCACTCAACTTGCTGATCCTTTTCTGTTCTCAGGTTAATGCTCACAGTCATAAACCACTTCCCATTGCACTGGGAGAACACGCACGATTGGCTTAAACTTACTAAAAAAAATTACTAATGATTGACAAGCTGAGCATATTACCTCTAACAACTATTCTTTAAAGTTTACTTTAAAGAGTTTCAAAGTTACCTTGGTCAAAGACAATATCAAAATCAAGTTAAAAATTTTGGGCCTCATGTCCAATATTAAGGCTGTTTTGGATGCGATGGTTAAATTATCTAATGGTTTTGTACAAGCTTAACGGCCATCGCAAAAGTTTCTGTAATAAGATTAACTCAGCAACACAAAGACTGTCCAGTTGCTGCAATTTGTATCTTATACTACCCTTTGGAACGAACAGCATTACGTAATTTCTGCTCATCATTTCCTTTGGCAAATGATAAGTTAATAAAATGTACTGATTTTTGAGAAATCATCTCATGCAACTTCCTTTTTTCAAGAAATGGGAAACCCTCATTTGGAACTGAGGATGACAGTTACCAGGAAGACACTCAACGGATGATTCTTTAGCACCCAAAGAAACATATGGAACTGCCTTGTCCTTTGGGCTAGTCAGAAGCTTCCAATACTGATCATTCTACTGAATTTTAGAGTTTTCCTGCTAATGTGTCTTGGGAGGATGAGGACTAGCATCAGTTTCAGGAGTTTTTCATGGTACAACAATTTTCTAGTTATTTTCCCAATCGGCTCAAGTACAACAATTTTCTAGTTTTTTTCCCAATCGGCTCAATCGATTAGACACAGGTTTTCCTAAACGAGATCCTGGAAATAAACTTACTTGGCTAGGAGAGAATTATCCGGAAGTACTAGATGCAATACATTGCATGAATATGAGTAAGATTCTTTATCAGTTAGAGACAATCAGAAGACTGAAAGAACTCCAGAGGAGATGCGCCATGTTGGTCAGTAACACCTGACCCAAGGCGATCTCCATGCTTGGCGATGAAGTCACCAGGGAGGACGAAAGAAGCCTTGGGCTGAAGGGATTGCAACAAGGACATTTTCCTGAAGGCAATCAGATAGTAAAGCACCACTGTTGGGACTGTGGAGGACTCTAGGTAAATATTGGATGCTATTTGCGGTCATTTTCGTGATTATTTAGACATTGCTGGAGACCTGCTCTGCAATAAACTGTTCTTCCCTCAGAATGTACACTATTGTGGTGGTTAATCAAAGCAGGCTCATGAAAAACTGAGAAGGGGAACCCAGACTTATTTCTGCTAAGAAGCAATGAAAGTCAAAAAAACTTTATTAAGAATACAGTTAATGGATGATATGGGCTCAGTCGATGTCACCAGAGAGATTTAGGAGCATGAACCTCCTACAGAATAAAAATATAAAAACAAATGAAAATAAGTAATGGATAAAACAACACCATAAATATTGCGAAATCACATCTACACTATCAGAGGAAGTTGATAACATTAAAACATTTGAAGTACCATGTGAAAGTAATAAAAAAAAAACAATAATAAACAGGTGAACTTCGGGCAACTGGTACCCTTAAAGAAAACCCTTCCAGAACTCTCATATCAACTGGGAAATTAAATAATGATGAATTTCACATTTAGAAATAAATCATTTATCATGGACAAGATCAAGTAAATGGGAAGGCAGTTTCCATGTAACCTAGCCAAGCAAAAAAAAATTAAATTAAATTCAATAAAAAATAAATAAAAGCGGCAGTGATGTTGCTGTTCAAGTACACTCGGGTAGACGAGTTTCTGAAAACTGTTTCCAGTTTCCTTGTGCAGCCCAGAGAGCTGCTGATTTCCTCTTCGATAGCCTCCTGCCTAAAGTTTAGAAGCAATGAAAGTTTACAAACCTATAACATATGGTTCGTTGTACAATCTTGTATTTAATGTAAATTTTAATAAGAATATGAATATATGACTGAATCATTCAGTAGCTGCGAATATAACAAATGTTCAACAAATAACTGATTCACTTCAGGTCAGTTTATTCTATTCAGAATGATTTCTGAATGGGTATAGTGTTTTGAGTCTCACATATTTTAGATTTAAGGACCGATCATTTCAGTGTCAGATAAGTCTGTAACTGCAGTTTACTGAATTACAGGTATAACATTCTGGAGTTATATATGCGGTGCGCAAATTTGAATTGCATTTAAAAAACGTGAATTTATCATAAAAGCAATAGCCTGATTATAAAATAGAATGTTTATATGGCAATTTTCTGTCATTAGAAAATTAACCTTCTGGGAAAAAAATAGGCATATTACCACTTTCATGATCAATTGAAAAATTAGTTTTGTCTGTACATAACGAACTTGTATGCCTATAATAGCACGTACCTGAATAGAAAAAAAAAAGTTTTAATTTCGAAACAAATCATGTCTAAACAGACACACGCAGCGAGAGAGAGAGAGAGAGAGAGAGAGAGAGAGAGAGAGAGAGAGCTTTCGTAATCAGTTGTTGTTGGAGCATTTCTCATTCTTTTTATTCGCAATTTCCTAGAATACTAGATAGGGAATTTAAATTGATGTTATTGTGTCCGACAGACTAGAAAACCAGACTTGAATACGATGGCGATCCAATTGTTATCATTTTTGCTAATGTAATCAAGAGGCGTATCATCGTCCCTCGGGCGCACGGCACAAAAACTAGACCATCCTTTCTTCTTCTTTTTTTTTTACTTAAATTTCGTGTTTATTGTCTCCCCGGCAGGTCCGGTGGCAGTGGGTGGCCAGCCATATTCCACAGGGCCAGCTGACCATGACACGGACATCAGCGAATTAGTTGCGAAAGCTGTTAATGCATCTTCCCCCTTGTCTCGACATTTCTCGTCCTGGTGGGTTAGAACAACGGCTCCGTTTCGATACGAGTTAGAAAAACGAGTGTGATTGGACGTTTCCAGTACCGGCCTTTGGGTCATTTAATTTCCCGCCTCGTTACTTCCACTTAATGATAAAGCGACTGAGGTGAAGTAGCAGGTTTTAAGCTGAGAAAAACAAGGTTATAAGAAGACTTTTCGGGAAGTGGCCCGATCGAAAGTTAGGAAAAGCACACGTTGATGATGGTCTTTACTTTTTTTTTTTTTTTTAGGGAAGGGGTGTGGTGGGCGAGGTCAAGATTATTCGGCTATAAATACTTTTAAATTGTTGATTTTATGCATTATCTTTTTATTAAAGGCTCCACCTATCGGTGATAATTGATAAAGTATTGTGTTATAATTGTTTTGTTATGAGGTAAATCATATTCCATTTTTGCTCCATAATAAGCTATTTTCTGCCGAGATTCTCTGGAGCAATACGTGATGAGAACTGCTCTCGAAGCAGCACAGAACTTGTATACGAACACAGTCTCAAATTAGCCGAAGACTTCACTCGCTAAATTATGTAAGTATGTAAATGTACATTGGTACTGCAGCAATTATTCAACAACTTCAATATTTCCAGAACATCTAAATATTTGGCATTTTTATTCAACGAAGATAAATTCGTTAGTGAAGAGGACAGAGCCCGGCGGCCACCGTCATTTATTCAGCTATGTAAAAGGCTTTGATAACTGCCGTTCGAGGTAAGAAGATAACTGCTGGGCACAACGCCTGTCTTAACTGGAATGACTGGTTTTATGGAGGGTCCTCTTGGAGGAGAAATTCCTTGATGGGGTTATGTTCGAGTGTCTTAATTAAAAAGTATCTTGCAGTTTTCTTTATTCTGTGGAGAAGGGTCATTTTTTTTTTTTTGCTGCTTTGGGTGGTTCGAATACCTGCTGAAAACAAATAAATCGCGTGGCTGTTGATGACTTATTTGTAGGAGCGAACTAATTTTTTTTTTTGTTATAGTATGTTTGAGAAGTTCATATCTTTAGTGTCAGGAAGAATCTGATTGTCAAAAACATCTAAACACACGCACACACACATACACACATAGGTTGCAACATAGGTAACTTCAAACAGACAAGACATTTACAGTTTTTTATCAAGGAAACCGATTAAAATAAAAAAAGGCATACTCAAACATATATATATATATATATATATATATATATATATATATATATATATATATATATATATATATATATATATATATATATATATATATATACTGTATGTGTGTGTGTGTGTGTGTGTGTGTGTGTGTGTGTGTGTGTGTGTGTATTCGGGGCTTCACAGACTACGTTACTGATTACAAATAAACTACCATACAAGCATGAAAGCTACGCACAAGGCGAGGTATAACGGCTGAGATTTTCACTGAAGTTGCCTTTGTTTCAGTAAGTAAAAAAGTGCATCAAGTGCCATTATTTGCATAGATGAAAGGAAAATAAATCAATCTTATTTTAATAAGTTCTGGTCATCTTTTAGTTCTCTCTGTATAAATGCGTGCATCCACTCCAAGTTGTTATGTGTAGCGTTGTGTCCACATGCATTATTATTATTATTATTATTATTATTATTATTATTATTATTATTATTATTATTATTATTATTATTATTATTATTATTATTATTCAGAAGATGAACCCTATTCATATGGAACAAGCCCAAAGGGGCCATTGATTTGCAATTCAAGCTTCTAAAGAATATGGTGTTCGTTAGAAAGATGAAACAGAGAAAGAAGTGATTACTTATTAAAAAAGAAAAATAAATTAACAGATTAATAAATACACAGAGAAAAATTCAAGTATACTATTAAAATACAAGGAGAATCGAACTAAGGTTGTAATGCATTGCATCTCCGCTTGAACTTTTGAATAATAAAACTAGGTGAAAACAAAATGAAGTGGTATTTTCAAAAAAAAAAAAAGGAACAATTAGCCTGTATATCTGTCACTGTGCCTCTGGGGAAACCAGGTAAGATGATTTTGCTATCAAGAAAACACGAGCGAAGGCTGAGATTAGCAAGAGGATAATGGGGATTACTCTCCATAAGCGGATTACATTCATTCCGTGCACGTCTTGGTGAAAGCTGTATGTGTGTGTTCTGAATAATCAGTATAATTTCCAGCATTCATTTTCTTGTTAGACCTTGTGTAGGATAGAGTTAACTCGAGTATTAGATGCAGTTGTCTTTTTGTTAATCTTACATTCCATCTTGCCGAACAGTTTGACGAAGTTGTTGTTTAAGTACGGCATCTTATGGTGATGAAGCATTCTTATAATTGAGAAAAAATTATGAACGTGACCGTTCTTTTTACTTTAATGAGCCTTATCTAACGGGCGTAATGACCAAAGATGAGTCTTGGGCCATCCAAAACACATCAAAACGTGACTCGGCAACATTTGTGGGATGGCCATAGGCGTAAGGAGGTTGAAGCTTAACATTGCCTGTCATTAAATGTAAGTTTCTCATTCGTGTCTGGAATAAGTTTCGAAAGATTTATTGTGTTCTCCAACATATGGCTGAATTTTAGTGTCATTTGCAACTCCTCAATTTCACTCTTCGTGGAAAGCACCTATAATTTTGAGGTTGTGGGTAGGTATGAAAAATCCTAACCTTTCCCAGAATGCCGTGTCCTGACCTATCCATACTTTACCTTCCTAACCTAACTTAGGGTGCCGTGCCCTGACCTGGGGGGGGGGGGAACTTTGCTCCCCTCCCCCACCCCCACGTGTGTGTGTGTGTATAATATATATAGATACATGTACGTATATACATTTATATACATATATATATATATATATATATATATATATATATATATATATATATATATATATATATACATATATATATATTTAGGTGAAACCTTCAAGGACATTGAGAACAAAATACTTAACTATTAGCAAAAAGTATTTTCATAGAGCTGTTGTTTACGCAAAATCTAATATATATACGCCGTTTTATTGTGTTAACATTAATAAATAACAGTAAGCCTAGCTTATTTGCTTTAAATTATGCCTATTAAATAGGTTGCTACCATATTATTCTGTTGCTTTAATATTAATTTTGCGCTCGACAAATTCGCTGATTCGCATAAACTTAACGTCAGTTCATCCATGAAATTAGTTTGTGATTTTTACTTTACAGAGTACAATTCTTAATCTCTATCTCCTGTGGTCTGATATATTGTAGTTTAATTATACATGTTGACGATATTGTATCTTGAACGTTCAAGGCATCGCTTACGGTGAAGGTGCATGCATTCCTTTATATCGGCTCCCACCTAAGATCCGTTGTCATCATAATACACTCGGTTTTCTTATTCTCTGAGCTCGCTCTTCACGGCAAGAATTTGGATATGTCTGTAAAATATAAATAAGAAGAATTTCCCTGATAAATTAATTAGAATATTCTTCATCTTATAAACACAGTGAAGGTTGAGTTTTTAGTCTCCAAGTTGAAAATTCATTAACCGACCCGAGATACGAAATGTTTCACCGGAAGTGGAGGCCGTGAGTTGGGACTGTTCTCTGCCGTTCCATTCTCCATAAATCTCGTTTATTGTTTCCTTTGTATACTTGCGTCTGTTATTTCTTTCACAGCGTTTGTTTGACCTTTAATATACGTTTTTTAATTAAGGCTTGTCATGAACACTCGCGTAATTTCCATTCGAACGTGACTAATTTGACTCTTCTTAATAATAATAATAATAATAATAATAATAATAATAATAATAATAATAATAATAATAATAATAATAAACAAGTCAGTAATTTCCTTTAGCATATTTGGAGTTTCTTCTGATAACGGAATGGTATGAAAATTATCTTCAAAGAAAAACCTTTCCATTATCTTAATAAAATCCCCAAGTAGCGAATTATTGTTGATATACAGTTGTATAGCGAGTTTTCCAAGAATCGCCTTGAATGAATCTTTTAAAGTGGCTTCCTCGGGGCATGATAAAACAGGGTCCTTAATCTTCTTTTTTTTAACATTCTCATCCACATGTTCACCGAAATTATTTTTGTTTGTTGTACCTTTTATTTATTTATTTATTTATTTATTTATTTTTTTTTTTTTTTTTTTGCACAATCTGGTTCATGACATCTTGTGTTTTATTCTGTAAATACACAGAAACGAAAAGAATACATCTAGAAGGACACAACGTCTAATAAAAAAAAAAAGTAAAAGTAATCACGTTATATTATTTATCTTTATCTCTCATTCTTGTCACATTATTTAACATACGTCAGCATTTTATTTTATTTTCAGAGGAATAATCGACGTTGCGATCACATTTGATAAAGATGCTACTCAATTTTTATTTGATTTTTAAATTTCTGAAGGTTAAATTTCCTTTATTCTAAACTTTAGATATGTATATATATATGTGTGTGTGT
This sequence comes from Macrobrachium rosenbergii, assembly GCF_040412425.1. Lineage (NCBI taxonomy): Eukaryota > Metazoa > Arthropoda > Malacostraca > Decapoda > Palaemonidae > Macrobrachium > Macrobrachium rosenbergii. The sequence continues at coordinate 50,624,028 of NC_089783.1, read as the reverse complement.
GTGTGTGTGGATAGACAGATCTGTTCTTGAGATTCATGTTATAGGCCTATTCTAGGTAGGCTTGATAAACCTATAATTTGTGGTCTTGCGTTCAAGAAAGGAACCTTGAAAGGACAAGCTACCACTTCTCTCTCTCTCTCTCTCTCTCTCTCTCTCTCTACCCGTCAAGGAAGAGCCTTGTAGATTGTTTTACTACTGATATATCTGATAACAGTTTTTTTACAGCGTAAAAAAACTTAAAAATGAAAAATAAAGAAGAAGAAGCATATGTTTTCTGTCAATTCCCGAAATGGCAATGATTCTGTTAATGCCGGTATTTCTCTAACCTCACATTCATCATTTTATTATCTCTCTCGTTTAGAGCAATAAGAAAATCGTAAAATCCCTTTTTTTATAGAGCAGCTGACAGTTGAAAGGAAGTTAGGCCTAATTGAGTACAGATAGATTATAAACCTTATGCATAGTTGTAGCGGAATTTTTTTTTAATATTATCAATATTATTATTATTTAGATGTAGAAGAGGTAGGCATCGTAATCTTAAAACTCCTGTCTGTATTGTCAATAGTGTATCTATTAGTTTGTAGGAATGAATGGCTTCCATATTTTTATATTTTATGAAAAATAGCAAAGTTAGCTCAACGTAAATCAAGTCTACCATTTCTCTGAACTTTGGGTCGTGAACGATTATTCACGCCTGTTTAAAATGAAGAGATCTTTAGAAGCATAAATTAAAAATGGCTAACAGCAATGTCGCTCCATACAATATCAAATTTAGGAATTAGGGTCTAATAAAGACGCTCGGGAGTCACCCCACAAAGCAACATACTCGATTATACTGACCACTGAATATTGCATCTCTCAAATCTCTTTAGGTGCAGACTTGGATGAGCACAGAAACGGTTTCCAGATTCAGTCGCCAGAGTTGCCTTGCTCGTTAGTCAAATCTTACGTAATAGCAATGGTACTAATGATATACAAGAACATATGTAGAATTCTCTTTTTCACGTCATTTATATTAAATGTTTTAGTTGAACATAAATACCTTTTGATAAAATTTACGATATAATAAACAGTTAATTTTGATGAGTCCCTCGTCGAAGAAAATGTCCTCTGAAGGCTGATGGGGATTTCTCTATTTTAGCCTAACAGCATCATTCTGCTGCAGCTGTACGAATTCCAGGACGCATTCTCACCGCTCCGCTGCGTGTGAAAGACGACCAATGACCGAAGCCACGAGGTATGTAATTAGAAGAAAACTAAGAAGGTAAAAGAGGATGTGATGCGGTCTTAAATTTTTATGAGTGATTGTGGTGAAGCCACATCCAGTCAAAGAAAGCTGGATGCTCAGACGATGGTATACATACCTCGGATGTCTTGAGCTGAAGGGAAGTGAGGAACAACTAGGAACTTGGTGTGCATTGGTGTGCCAAGAGTGTTAGGCCGAAGGAACCTCAATATACATGAGATGCAGAAGTACGCGTACATGCTAGAATAGCACAGTTATATAAAGGGGAGACATCCTGGTGATAATGCCTTTGTGACTGCGTACAGTGTAATGGTCTAAGACAGTGCATTGACTCTGTGGCCGTAATTCTATCAATATGGATGAAGTATTACGAGGTGTCAGAGAAATTACATTAGATGGGAATGTAAAATTGTGGGATAAGAAAGGGGATCATGAATGGGGTGAAGAGTGGGTCTTGCTTGCAGATAAAAGTGTTGATTGGAGATAGCACAGAGTAATTATAGTAAATAGTAAGAAAAAAATATTTGTAACAGGAATGTCATCAAGAATAAAGTCAATAAAGCAAATGGAAACCAATTATAGATATTTGGGAGTAATGTGACAGATGATAATAGGATGAAAGCAGAGGCGAGTCTCACAGTAGGTGTAGCAAGTGAGCTTGATTAGTGTAAACAGAATATTCAGAAGAAGAGAGGAGTGTCTGGGAACACCAGATTTGGAATAATTGAAAGGACTGCTGAGCCAGTTCTCCCTTATGGGAGTCGAGTGTGAATACTGAATAAAAAAAAATGTTGAAACTGAGATGAGTTCTTTGCGTAGTACTTAGGGATTAAGGACTAAAATTGTTAGAAAATGAGAGATACAGAGAAGTGGTAAAAACGATTTTTTGGTCATGTGGAGAGAATGAAAGAAGGTAGGTTGATGAAAAAATATATATAATTCTGAAGCGATTAAATGAAAACCTTGGATATGGTGGATAGATGTAATAATAGACCTTTGAACAAAAAGATCTTAATATTCAGATGAAAGAGCTCATGTTAGATAGGGGAGAATGTCCCTGTGTGTGTAGGGAGTTTAACGTGTTGCTAATGACCCTTCTCTGTAGCCTGATGAAGTGGCTAATGTTGTAGAAGATTTCTGCATAAGGGGTTCATCTTTGACTAAGAAGTTAAATGATGAGTCTGATATTCTTGGTTGCTCTCTTTACCCCACCTCCTTCTAAGGGAAGTAGCTACTTGTAAGATACACATACACACATCCACACATATATATATACATACACATATTAGCTGAAGCACTGGAAATGTTTAAAAAGTAACGACAGAGTGCCAAGTACTTTCGTGTATTTTTAACACATCTTTGGGACACAGAGTGATGCAGACCATGAAACAAGTGAGCAAGAAAGCTCTCACAAAAAAAGTAAAGAAAACAAAATTAAATTATGTATAATTAGGCCATTACAAACAGAGACAATGTTCGTTTAGATCACTCAGCTATTTAACACCTCAAACAAGTCAACAGAAGGAAAGGAATTGCCTAATGACCGCATTATACGAGTATACTGAATGATAAACAGCTGAATGCTTTATCATTCATTTCTGTATATAATGCGGTCATTAGGCAATACCTTTCCTTCTTTTGACTTGGTTTGGTGTTAAGTAGTTGAGTGATCTGAACGAACATTGTTTCTGTTTGTAATGACCTGGTTATACATATTTTAATTTTGTTTTCTTCACTTTGCTTTTGTGAGGTCTTTCTAGCTCACTTGTTTTATGCACTGTATCACTCTGTGCCCAGAAGATGAGTTAAAAATACACGAAAGTACTCGGCACTCTGTCGTTTCTTTTTAAATTTTTCCAGAAGCTTCAGCTAACAAACAAAATCACGTGTTTATTTTGTAGTTTCTTAGTGTACACACATATATGTGTCCGCGTGTGCGCGTTTGTAATTATATATAAATATATATATATATATATATATATATATATATATATATATATATATATATATATATATATATATATATATATATATATATATATATATATATATATATATATAGCTTAATGATAAATAATATTGCCAAGACCAGGAAGAACATTCATTATTGTACGAGCTTTGAGGTATAAAACCTCATCTTCAGGCTGAAAAAAACGACAAGGATGAGAATCAATAAAATTACAATACAATGAATTGTCATGGTAAATCTTCAGCAAAAATACTAACGAAATATATAAAATGAACAAGTAAATACAAACTAAAAGGGTGAGACGTAAAATAACGAAAAATTAAAAACACAAACACAAAAATATGAAAATAAAACTAAAGTGAAATGTAAACAAACTACCACTCACAAAGTAAAATATTTAACGACCTAATTGAGTACCTACTGTGAAATTACACGATAGCTAGTTGAATACCTGACGAGTTGTTGTTCAATTCCGGCTTCATCTTTTAATAGTCAGCGACTCTGAAATTAAAAGGTCCAGTCTATTTGAACAAAAGACAGTACCCGAAAATCCAGGTCAGTGAAAGGATGGTCCTGTGCTAAACCGTGTTCTCTAATGGCAGAAAAGGGTTGTTTTGGGAAGGGGAAACCTAGTTCTAATAGAAAGACCTCTGTGTTCCAAAATTGTGTGTCTAAGCCAGCGGGAACTAGATCCCACGTATCGCAGACCACACTGCGAACAAGTGAACAAGTAAACGACACAGGAATTAAGGTCCACAGGCAGAGTAGGCTTCTCTCTCAAAAGTGATCGTATTGTAAAAGGATTACAGAAAACAAACCGGAAACTGATTTGAGGGAAACCATGCTTAAGTATTTCTTGTAACTTTTTTCGGACCATATAGCTACTATGACCAAGGTAAGGCAATTTAAAGTACTTTACATCTTTACTAGCAGTACTGTACACCGGTCTGGGACAAAACTTTTCATTTAAAAAATTTTTTCAGAACTTTGTAAAATACAAAAATGGGATATGAGTTTTCAGAAAAATAATTCTGGAGGAAAACCATATCTTGATGAAATAAATTAAAATCACAACAAACATTGTAGGCTCTATTAATCAATGTGCGTATTGAGTTCATCTTATACAACTTTGGCGAAAAACTGAGGTAATTCAATCCCAAGCCAGTAAAAGTACTTTTCCTATAAACAGAGGTCTCAAATTTGCCACTATTTCTGTATACCTGTACATCTAAAAATGACAACTTATTATCCTGTTATAGATCCAAGAAGATTGAGGAAGACATACGATTTCTGAATACTTACAAGGATTACCGTGTTATTCCTAATTTCATTAAATTTAAGGTTTATTCCAGGGATTTCCACAACACGAAAACTTATCTCTCATGGCAGTTTAAACTTTTAGACTCTGAGGTTAGAGCAAAAAAACGAAAGAGGTAGTTTTAACAGATTTGTCTTCACTAGATAGGGATTTAAAGAACAACCTTTCTTTTTTGGATTTTAAGTGTTTGTCGTCGATTTTAGATTCCAACGTTGAGAAAAAATTGGCTGATGTTATTGTGAAAGGATTTGGATGTCTGAATGCCCTAGTGCTTTCAAACCTTTGTATTACCGTAGGTATGTAGATGATACTTTACTTGTGTTTAAGGAATTATCACATGTTGATTTGTTTTTTGAATATTTTAATTCTCGTCACCCTAACATTTCTTTTACTTGTGAGACGGAACAGGATAATAAGTTGTCATTTTTAGATGTACAGGTATACAGAAATAGTGCCAAATTTGAGGCCTCTGTTTATAGGAAAAGTACTTTTACTGGCTTGGTATTGAATTACCTCAGTTTTTCGCCAAAGTTGTATAAGATGAACTCAATACGCACTTTGATTAATAGAGCCTACAATGTTTGTTGTGATTTTAATTTATTTCATCAAGATATGGTTTTCCTCCAGAATTATTTTTCTGAAAACTCATATCCCATTTTTGTATTTTACAAAGTTCTGAAAAATTTTTTAAATGAAAAGTTTTGTCCCAGACCGGTATACAGTACGGCTAGTAAAGATGTAAATTACATTAAATTGCCTTACCTTGGTCATAGTAGCTATATGGTCCGAAAAAAGTTACAAGAAATACTTAAGCATGGTTTCCCTCAAATCAGTTTCCGGTTTGTTTTCTGTAATCCTTTTACAATAAGATCACTTTTGAGAGAGAAGCCTACTCTGCCTGTGGACCTTAATTCCTGTGTCGTTTACTTGTTCACTTGTTCGCAGTGTGGTCTGCGATACGTGGGATCTGGTTACCGCTGGCTCAGACACACAATTTTGGAACACAGAGGTCTTTCTATTAGAACTAGGTTTCCCCTTTCCAAACCATTAGAGAGCACAGTTTAGCACAGGACCATCCTTTCACTGACCTGGATTTTCGGGTACTGTCTTTTTGTTCAAATAGACTGGACTTTTTAATTTCAGAGTCGCTGACTATTAAAAAGATGAAGCCGGAATTGAACAACAACTCGTCTGGTATTCAACTAGCTATCGTGTAATTTCATAGTAGGTACTCAATTAGGTCGTTAAATATTTTACTTTGTGAGTGGTAGTTTGTTTACATTTCACTTTAGTTTTATTTTCATATTTTTATGTTTGTGTTTTTAATTTTTCGTTATTTTACGTCTCACCCTTTTAGTTTGTATTTACTTGTTCATTTTATATATTTCGTTAGTATTTTTGCTGAAGATTTATGACAATTCATATTATTGTAATTTTATTGATTCTCATCCTTGTCGGTTTTTTCAGCCTGATGATGAGGTTTTATACCTCGAAAGCTCGTACAATAAAGAATGTTCTTCCTGGTCTTGGCAATATTATTTATCATTAAGCTAAGATTTCCAAGTAGCCGCCCAATTACCGAGTATGTATATATATATATATATATATATATATATATATATATATATATATATATATATATATATATATATATATATATGATTATAATCACTTTTGTACGTGATTTGTTTAACACACATTACCACAGGCGAAAAATGAGAGACGGTGCAGGTCTGACCAGTTTCGACTTTTTTCCAAGCCACTGACGTCAATGCTTGGAAATAAAGTCGAAACTGGTCAGGACCTGCACCCCGTCTCTTATTTTTCACCGTGGTAATGTGGTATATATATATATATATATACATATATATATACATATATATATATACATACATATGTGCACGTATGCGTGTATGTAATATATATACTGTATGTATATGATGCATGCATGCAAATGTACCACTGGAAGATGGAAGCACATTTTATAAATCCTGACTGGTTTCTTCTTTACATCTAAGATATCTTCGAGAGGACTGATATATTGTGGTAGAAATGTGTACAACATATATGCGAGAGTGGCAGTACAAACGAACATACAGGCGACTGAAAACCAAATATTCACAACTGATAAGTGAGAAAAGAAGGAGGAACAGTGAACTCGTTAGGTCTAAGGTCAATACTCTGTTTACAGATCTTGTTCATCAGTGCGGGCTCACACATTTGCTCTAGTCCCATGTCAGCTGCCCTCGAAATGTAAACATTTTGTACATCTCTTTTGAAATCAATGAATCGAATTTATACGTGGTTTGACTGATACTCATGTTCTTACGACTATTTTCACTAACACGAACGAAAACTGAACTGTTCTATTTTGCATGTCTTACATATTTTTATTCTGTTCTATAATATTTACCAGTGGTTTTGCAGTATGATAAATGCACAAGTTGTTACAGAGCTTAAGTGGGATTTGATATACGCATCCTATTGCACTGTCGGGAGAGGTTTTAATTAGTTCTTGTTCCACTGTGTTATTGTTCATAAATGCTACATGAGCTCTTAAGCTCATGAGTAGTTGGGGAATATCTTTGAAATTATCGCCATATTGCAGTACAAACAGGATTTTTGTGCTGTAAGTTTCTTTGTTGATTATATATATATATATATATATATATATATATATATATATATATATATTATATACACATATTATATATATATATATATATATATATATACAAAGCACAAAGACATTCTAATGTTCGTAACTGACCCCTGAACGCTTAATGTAAATCAAGCAAGCTACTGAGCCATAGTCTTAGGATTCAGAATACCCCATTTCCTTAAGTGGTGAGGATTCATCATCATCGAGACACTCTCGTCGTGACTGCACTAGGAGTGGGGCGGGGGTTGGTAGAACCTGTTTGGTGCCGTGGGGAGATATGACCCCCAAAACTTATATTTAATAGGAACAGCCGTTTGAAGAAATGTTCTTGCCATTTCTTTAATATATGTTGCAGTTAACGGAGATCTGCTTCTAGACTAGGCACTCAAATGATACAATAAACATTTCGATTCTTATGATCAAATGTAAATAATGTGAATAAATTTGATGCCTGTCTTCTGATGTCAACAGTAGACTGTCCATTCAGTTTATCAGTTGGCCACTAGTGTTTACCGTTAGAAGGCAGTTGGGCCTTGGTCATTGTATTGCCCGATAACCAAGAACTAAAGCTGTTAAGAACAGGAAAGAACAGCATAAAGATAAAGATTTTCTATTTTAGTTTTATGTTATCAACCTTGCCAATCGTCCTCATTGTTCTTATCAAACTTCCAGTATGCATTTATCACCGAACTTCGAACTTGGCACGGTTATTCTGGTCTTAACTGGTATCTCTTCCTGGATTCAGCAGTTTAATCACTGTTGTTCTCTTGGTCTTGAAAGTCCGGTTTGGGTTCAAAATAAACCTTGAACTTTTGATGACGGCGTCACAGAACTGCACAGTTTGAGGAATGGTATTTCATTAACAGTTGATTTTTTGTAAGCTGCTGAACCTAAGAATTCCGTTACGTATTATCCAAAGAGATGAATGATGGCGATAGATGCGTTTCTTGCCTGTAAATCAATCAGGATTATCATGATTTAAGCAATATTGATGTGATAGTACGTTTCTTGACTGAAAATTAGCCCGGATTTTCATGATATAATTTAAAAGCCAATAATACTAGACTGTCCATTCATAACAATCCACTCACATCCAAATTGTAGTTCATTGTCCGTACCATGATCAGCTGTTCATCATCGTTTTTACCATACTCATTGTCATTGCTATGTAAGATGATGACGATTATGGTAGTAAGATCCTATTTAAAACGTGGAGTTAATGAAAATCATATGTGAAACCTTACGAATAGGTTATTTAAACGGAGCGGACACAATCGGTGTGAAGGCTCTCCCTGTTTAGTCCACAATGTCTAGTCCCAAGTCACTGTGATATGCTTTTTTTGGCTTTTCCATATATTTCCATTCTTAACCTAATATTTTTCTTGTTTTCCCATTATCCTAGTTTTTTCCATTTTTTGAGAGATACCGATGAGACATCTCTCTTCAGCTGGTGTTACTAACGATGTATAGTACATGCTGTCACAAGGGTAGAACCGTTCCTGTCGTACGCCGGCACTCTGATTTCCTGAAGTATCGCACTTATCTTACCAAGTAACACTCAGCATAAAATCAATTATATATATATATATATATATATATATATATATATATATATATATATATATATATATATATATATATATATGTATGTGTTTGTGTTTGTGTGTGTGTTTATAATTTTCACTTCACGTTACAGAGAAAGCTGCTAGTTTTCGGTAGATATAGCACGAGCACTGTGACCTCGAAAATTGAAGGGGATTTAATTAAGTTTTAGGTTTCCATTTCCAGGTGTCCTTTAACTATCACACCTTAATGAAGGGTGGATGAATCCTGGCATGATGGCTGGAGCACACAAGAGCCTAGGCCTAGATGATGCTATCATATACTATTCGTCCCGGGGTGGTACGAAAGACTCATCCCAATTCTGTTTATAATTAAATCGTGCAGTGCTAGTTGCTGACTTAGTGACAGCAGTGGTGTTCCGTTAATTGCCACGTTCTAATTATCAATTGCCAACAAAATTAGTCTCTAGTATCCCATTTCTTAATTTATTATCCCGCCATAATGACATGTTTTCTTTCTTATCAAGACGTGCGGTCTCTGGAAAATCAGGAGTTACGTATCTTACTAGCACACCACCCAAGGTCTGAAACGGATCAGCAAAAATACTCTTGGATGCGATATTCGGTTGCCGATTTGCCTGCAGGGAAAAAATTCCACGGGGCTGAAACCTAAAGCTACTGCTCTCTTGCTGTTAATCAAAATACCTACATATTTGATTCATGAAACTGCAAATTTCATAATAGACTAAGCTCTTTCTTAATTTAGCCATATCACTGACAATTCCCAGGTCAATTTTAGGTTAGGACACAAGGGACAGTTAGGATCATATGTACCACCGTTATCTAGTTCGCTAAATTTTTCATCTACTGCAATTCGGGTGTCAAACCTCACTTGATTTTGAATAAATTTTTTGATAAAGAAGACATTAACCCGATTACTTATCAGAAGACACACGAGCCAATAGTCGACCCATTAGCATAAAGTGCCTTAATTGGGACCGCATATCTTGCTGCATATGGAGACACTATCATGCTTCTCGTCCTTAATGGTGCATAAATTAGAGGGAAAAAAATCAGATGCAGAGACGCTGACTTTGAACGTAATATGCAACATATTTTTGCTCTTTATACAATTGTACACACCTAATTATACTTAAGACTTTTCCGCCAGGGAGGCGGGGAAAAAAATCACTTCAGAGAGAGAAAAAAATGACATTGATCACTACTGATGAGCTACAATGAACCTCCTTTGCAAAAAATTTCCACAACATGAGGGGTCTGACATTTCTTCCCTCTAACAGAGGAACACTTAGTGAAGATTTTTAGCCCTTGGTGAGAAAATAAACCCCATGTCCTCTCACTTCTGCGGTAAATGGCAACCAGCTTCAACTCCTGTAAAATAAAGGACACGAGTAGCATGCTCCACGCCCTCCATTGTGTGAAAGAAAGGAAATTGCCGGGGTTGTGGGGTTTACAGCCCCGTACCTTGCGTTGATATTTAAAAACACAGGCACAACCATGGTCTAAGAAAGACCATGGGCACAACACATGCACTCACACACACACACACACTCTCATATACATACATATATATATATATACACACACATATATATACTGTATATATGTGTGTTATCGTGTGCTATTTACTCATTTCTTGAAAGCCTGTGAGACCTGTGGAGTGACCGTTGTTGTTCAGGCTTTGCGGCCCTTACCTCCGCTTCCTCAGCCACCCTCATCGTCCCATCCTGTTAGTGAGTGAACAGGTTTCCTAAGCTCGTGAAGGAAATGCGTCTCTCCTTCCTGGCAACTCCTCATGTAGATCAAACAACTGACCGCTTATGACATCCTGCAAGCATAATTAGTCCTGCCTTCCCTTCTCTTACGATAACCGGTGCTTTCAGTATCGGTTAAGTCTTCTTCTTCTGCCAACTGCCTAGTACCATGTTTTCGTGCGCCATCCAATTCTTATGAAATCATAATCCTGGATCAAAATACAATCAAAGGAAGCAGCCTTGCATCTTACTGCGTCATATTCGGCACTCGATAAGCAGCATATTTTCTCCGAATGGAAGATCGTAACATAAATCATTCAAGAAGTAAGAAACCGGGCTCAGGCGTTATTTGCCCGGCAGTTTATATGCCTGCTAAACGGCTTTTTGTTTTCCTCGTAAACATAGTTCTCATGGTTCTAAGTGAGCACGACAGACAAGTGAGGTCTTGCCGACACTGTCATTGTGTCAAACAGCTTACTCAGCAAAAAGGCCATCACGCAAAACATTTTTCATACATCATTATTCTTTTCTGACTCTCTGGATGTCATTCGGCGACTTACTCTTAGTTTTTGGCCTCTTGTTCGTTCCCAGAATTCGTCATGAAATTAGAGTCGTTTATCAGACAGACTTTTTTTTATTATTCTTTATTCAATTCTGATTCTCAGTAACTTCTCTCTTACTTTTCTTAATTGTCTACTCTTCTTTATCTTCTCCGTTGTCCCCTCCATCTTGTTCCTGTCTTTATTTAATTATTACCTTTGTGTTTTTGCGATATAATTAACACCACTAATTTATGAACCTTTTTTTGCTTAAGAAACTGTTATCAGGCACATATCCAGCACACCGAATCTACAGACAGCTTTGCTCTAACTATTGATGTTGCACTGATACTCTCTCACCCTGTAATTATTGTAACCGCGTAAAATAATATTTTCGGGTATTTTCAACTATTTCCCAGATATTCTTGATCATTTTAAACTTCATTCATTGTGTACACTTGTGCACACTCCTGTAAAGTGTACGTGTTAGGTGGAAAACGCATGTGTCGGTTATGAACTTGGCCTAGACCGCTTATTCTTTTATGAATCGAAGTCCTTATCGCGAGGAACTGCTTATTTTCCCGTTGTAATATGATGCACACTGCACTTGCGGAGCGTAATTGCCAATCAAGCGTCGTGGAAAATACATATTTATCCTTTAAAGACGAGGCGAGATTCTCCGCTTCGAAGATGGCTTAGCCGGTAGAGGAAGGGAGGGAGGAGACGGTTAGCGAGTGGGCCGAGGAAGGCAAAACTGGAATACAATTTCCTCCTTAACGATTCGGTTTAGCACAACGAGTTATCTCCTTCTCTCCTCTTTTACCTCCTCGCTTCTTCCCTCATGAATAATTCTTCCCTTAACAGAAACAGGATATGAAAGCTGCCGGGATTAAGTTTTGAAGTACAGTATGTCAAGTATTAGATGTAACCGAAAATGTAGCCATTGCTCTCGCTTCAATTCATCGTTATTTTCGTTCAGCTCCTAATGTAGAAGTGTGCAGGGAGCTTTTGTCCCTTCTTGTTAATTTTCTTTAATCACATTACATGGCATTTTTACCCTGATGGATTCCACCTTCAAACTCTGGATTTATCTCTGAGAAAAAATAAGTTTCTTCTTTATGCGTTTGTACTTATATTTTTTCGACAAGAATATAGCCGACGCGAGGCATATATAGAACATTGCTTAGCTTAGAATGTAAAATAACCCCAGTAGGGCTAAAATTCATTGTTCAAGAACGAGAAGCAATCTTAAGATGCAAAGAAATCTCGGGAAAAGATTCTGAAAATTTTGCAGTATCGAGGTATTCGATAAATCCTTCTAATTCAGTTTTTTTTTTTTTTTTTTTTTTTGCTTTGAAAAGTTGGCGTCATCCTAGTTAGAGGAACCAAAAGCAGGTTTCAGTTTCATGAGAGCCCCTTATGCTGTACCTAAATCCCACCATCAGTCTTTCAGGAAAACTTTACATTAATTCCAGAATGCTTGTTGGAGGGAATAGGTAATCTATACGCCTATACAATAATGAAAAGTAATTTCTGTAAAATGTCGCTTAATAATACTAGATTCATTATTTTTGCGCCAGGAGCGATGAGTATAGGAAACACCTGTTGCTTTTCATCATCCTTCGCGACTCAAAAATTAAGAAAAAAAATTATGTGAAATAAGAATGAAAGTCAGGCTCAAAATTTACTCTGGAAGGAAGTTGATTAGAGATTAAAATTGATCTCAAAAATGGCCGTCAAAGAATTCATTGGTCTGTCCAAGGAATATTTCTGCTAATCGTTGTGAAAGAGATCGAATCTTTGACCATGAGAGAAATGTTGAGAGGAAATGAATAATTCTAATTACTTGAGCTAATTGCTTGGAGAGAGAATGTAAGTTTTAGGTTTCTGTGGGAAATGACTACTTGAGCTTCAATTTATTGGATTGAACGACCATCTGACGATATGGTATCAATTGAATGTCTATCTGATGTTTAGGTATTGCGGAAAATTGCCTTGTGATTAGTCAAGGTACTCAGAAACTTCGCTGGGAGCTGCTAAAGTAACAACCACAGGTCTAACCGTTCGAAAACAAGCCATGCAAATTCAGAGATACTGTACAGATTTTTTTACCAGTCGCCAGGTGAAAAATGCAAACAATATCTACCTGGTCTGAAACACCAGTCTCACATCTCCCTTCCCTCAGAATGACGTAAAAATGTCAATATGATTAGTCTCCGTGTAATGAACAGCTAAGAATGTACTTCACAGGGTCTAAAGAATACTGTTTTCTTCAAGGCCTGGTAGAACAGACACTGTGAAACACCCTAATACATCGTACATTACTTGTATTTAATCCATTCTCGCTGAACCTGTGTATAAAAACTGTTGATTTCTTTGAAGCGTATCCTACAGCGCGCTTGCAGTCACGTAATCATCGATGCTTTCAACAAATGGGTGTTATTTTGTGTTAATCTACTTATATATTTTCGTTGGACCTCCGTAGTAACATTTATTGCGTGTTCATTGGTGTCTCGATATTATATGAGGGATTTAGTATTTGTGTGAAATGCTGATGAACTGTCTCAAAATTTCAAGAAAATCTGCTCTGTACTGCCATCATGATAACTTATGAAACTGACAGGAGAAACAATAATCCAGAAAGGGCAGTTTCCCGTTATTTTATTCCGTTTTTAAATTCAGACTCTCGCATTTTAAAGAATCATCATCTAAGCACAGAAGACCTCTTGTGTTAGACGTCACAGAGGTTTTTTATTCTCTCTCTCTCTCTCTCTCTCTCTCTCTCTCTCTCTCTCTCTCTCTCTCTCTCTCTCATTCCAGATTCACCACGGCAAAGAACAAATGGTGCAGGAGAACCAGGGACCCCATAAAATAAATTTTTAAAAATGCATTCTCAACAAAAATATTCCTGGTGATTTGGTATACTCTCATCATTTATGGAGATTTAATATCTTGTCAAATGGACAATGGAAAGGTCGAGGCTGGACCGTTGTTGGACTATGCCTAGGGTATCAGTTGGCCTTAATCCAGCTCTGTGTTGGGCAGCTTGGTGTTGTGGTAAAGCAAGCGAAACATGCTAAGCCACAAGTTCAGGAATTAATGATAAGGTTCAAAAAGAAAGAAAGCTTACGAAAAATAACAAGACAGGAAATTGCGTGAATGTTGCTTTGGTAATAATTACCGCTTAGGAAAATGAAACAGCCATCGAACAATTGTGACTAGATTGACTAGAAGGCCATTCAAACAAGAGAATAACATTCCAACATTGGTACCGTGAAGGAACAGTTCTTCAAAAGCATGCGATCACCTCTTTGGTACAGGAAGTCAGAAACAGAGCCTAGCTTTCTGTAAGTATCCTGTGAGTTATTCTTGAATTAGGAGTCGGTGGTAAGAGAATTTGTCGCATATTCTGAGTAACTGATCACAGTATTACCAATCTCCAGTAAATTGTGGACCACCTCTGTGAAACAAGATTAGTTAATCAAAAATCTCGTTTAGGTTAGATCTCAGCTTGAGATCGATAATCTTGTAATTAATGTAAATTGCAAACAACAAGTCTAGCCTCATTCGCTGTCAAGGTTGTCTTGAATGAAACTGGAGCTGAACCTGGAGATCCCAGATTCTTCAAGATAACGAACTTCCAGCCGAATTTTTTAGTATTAATGAGCGCTCAGCCTCATTTCACAAACTCTAAAGCAGCCCAATTAGTAAGAATTATTTTAAATCTAAAAATAAGCCTAGGTTACTTGCACAGAATATTTACAAATAATACTTGTACTATCACATATTCATTAGGTTGTCATTAAACTTCACCAAAGTTGCTCGTTGCATAATGCGTTTATAATGAATACAAAGGTAATATGTGAGCCTATTTATGTAATATATTACTATATGCGATGAATTTGTTCTTATGTTGAAAAAATAAACCAAAAATCTTAGTATTCTGTGACAAATTTTCAAATAAATTTCAAATTCGTGCAAAAGACCGGTTATACTGCTTTAAGTTATTTAAAAGGACCATGCCCAAAATCGGTGTTGCGTATTTACAGAGATCTCCGTGATTACATTTGCACTGATTATATTTGCCCTTTGTATGTTTGCTTTGGCTGAAGCGTTCTATACATATAAAAAATAGCAAAGTAAAACCACTGGAAAACATAGCAAAGGTAAAGTTTAAAAATAAAGCGTGGTTTTTAGTTTTCTGTAAAAGAAAACTTTGGTGCCGGCTTTATCTGTACAGCCACACTTTTTTCTGTCCGCCCTTAGGTCTTAAAAAACTACTGAGGTTAGAGGGCTGCAAATTGGTATGTTGATCATCCACCCTCCAGTCATCAAACATACCAAATTGCAGCCCTCTAGCCTCAGTAGTTTTTAATTTATTTAAGGTTAAAGTTAGCAATAATCTTGCTTCTGGCAAGTATATAGATAGGCCACCACCAGGCCGTGGTTAAAGTTTCATGGGCCGCGGCTCATACAGCATTATACCTAGACCACCGAAAGATAGATATATTTTCGGTGGCCCTGATTATACGCTGTAGCGGCTGCAGAAAACTCGATTGCGCCGAAGAAACTTCGCGCAGTTTTACTTCTTTTTTTAGTTCCACGTAGGAAATCGTTAGGTTATTTTGACTATATTTCCATTACACGTCGTACATAGGACAGTACTGATGTTTTCCCCTTAAAATATAAAACTGAGCATTAAAATAAGCACGCTTGGATGCACAGGGGAACAAACAATGAAATCTACAAAATATTAATATGTCATGCTTTCAACAATGACCTAAATAAGATATTTACAAAAGACTACCTGTACAATATAATATAGAGATAGGGATTGATAAAATGTGGAATTGAAAAGAAATACTATTGTATTATAAAGACTAGTTAATATTAAATATTATATACATATAAAAAGTCTATGTAGAAAAAGAATCCTAAATTAGGGAAAAAGTAAAATAAAAAAAAATGTATGTAAACATATTATATTCGTGTAAGTAGAAAAGTTATCATTGTAAAATTATGTAAATACTGTGAAACAACTGTAAAACTGCATTAATGTATTTTTCTAATAAAAGATAAAAA
Organism: Macrobrachium rosenbergii; assembly: GCF_040412425.1. Classification (NCBI taxonomy): domain Eukaryota; kingdom Metazoa; phylum Arthropoda; class Malacostraca; order Decapoda; family Palaemonidae; genus Macrobrachium; species Macrobrachium rosenbergii. The sequence continues at coordinate 50,607,875 of NC_089783.1, read as the reverse complement.
AAAAGTTTTGCTGAAAATGCAATTGCAGTTAATTGTACAACTGAATCAGAAGCCGAAACGAAGAGAAAACAGTAGTTAAGGCCTATTCCTATCCTTCTGCCAAGCTACAGTATCACTTTCTTGAGACTAGGGTCCTGACCCTGATTACTAAAATTAACTGGCACTGGGTACGGCCAGCACATAGGAGGGGTACCATCATTAAAAAACTGATCATTGAATTTGGAACGTTCCTTTTAGCAGTTACAAGGCTGTAGCGTCATTCAGTGTAATGTAGGAGTTTTCTCTCCACCCTTCCTCTAATTAAAAATGCAACGTTCTTTTATACTGCAATATATCGCACAAATTTACTAAAAAGACATTTTTTTTTAAATTACCAAAATTAACAGACAAGGAACACTGTCATCATTAACTAATCATGGACTTCCTCTGTAGTTCGTCTCTATGACTGATGAGAAGTCTTATATTGTAAACAAAAAAACCATTTTTTCTTCTTTCAAATTCATGATGCGAAGTCGTAAAAAGAAAAAAAATGGTTTTTATTATAGCTGTTCCGATTCTACCTATAGGCAATTAGTGCTGTTCCGTCATCTTGCACTTCCTCCTTCAGTATGAAATGAGAGACTGCATAAATGCGAAATGAGCATCCATGGTGAAGAAGCATTGCCTGATGCTGAAAGTAACTATCCGCCATTGTATAGCTCGTATGATTCAGTTATTGGAAGTCGTAACTAGAAATGCGTTAACTGGCGCCTTTCTGTTTGAACCACCGTTGGTTCAGAAAGTTAGACCCAGTTCCGGTAACATTTCCTTGTCATTTTCAGTTCTTTTCTGGTCACCAAAGTGTAAGGGTTCTCTGTAGGTAAAGCTTGACGGAAGTGCTCCCATGTGAAGAAATACTACCGGACTGAATATTTTCGTCACAAACGGGTTTGTGCACCTGCTTCTCAACGCCGTTGCCTTGCGCAGTTCTTTGACTTCGAAAGCGAGGTAAATTATTTTCAGGTTTTCAAAAAACGTAAACGTCCATTTTGCCAATACGAGTCCGCCACTCCTCACACCACCTTATTTCCTTCCGCCTCTTCTTTCTCCTCCCTTCATCCTCTCCCCCTACCCTCTTCCCGCCCAAACTGGTTGCTAATCGGTTACTTGTTTTAGAATCAGCTGGCCTATGTCAACAAAGGTTCTTGCCCTAAGTCGACCCCAGAAGTGGTAATGAATTATGGGGCCAGGTGTGGCAATCAGGATTCAGCGAAGCTACGAGAGACCTAGTGTTAATGTGGCTGATAGATGCAAGGCCTAGAGAGGAGTATAGGCTGAGACCTTGGATAGATTAAGCCAGCCTCGTGATGGCACGGGCTTTTGCTCTTAGGGCAGCCCGTAATGACCACAAATCATGCAAAGAGGGTATTCAATATGCCTCGACAAGGTGGCATTAACCGGTCTTCTTACCCTCATCAGATCAAGTCAATAACCATTCGGCCCAAGGCGTTTCCTTACTGGGTACTCGATGTTAATGAGTGACGTTGTGATCGTTATCGTACGGTTGCAGCTCTCGTCCATAACGCTTTCTAATCTCGCCAAAATTTCTTTTTATAACCAAGAGTTTTATATAGTAACCATATCGGTTTTTCCAGTCAACCAAGATGTCATTATAAGGAAGACTATATACTTTTAGTAAGAAATAGTCTTGTGAATTTTTAAGCTTTTAGATGAATGAATTTTTTTATTTTTTTAGATGAAATTAGACTTTCTTGACAGATTTATTATAACTTCCATGATACAGTATGTTTTTTTCCGATCCCAGGCCACCAAAGGTGCTCTGTGAGACCCGAAAGTTCATTTTTCTTATATACAGTAGTGCAGAGGGATTCTGGGATTTGTACGTCGTATTCCATATTGAATGTCTAATTCAACTGTCATAACCCCTAGAGAACAGTTAAGTCTTCGGTTGATTCTTGAATTACTCTTTATCTTTAGCCCTCCTGATATCAGGAGCTTATTGTACACCATAGGGGCTACAAATTTCGAGGCTCCAAAACCAACATTCGATTTGCACCTTGGCTCAGATAACTGAAGTCCATCCGTAGCCAATTTGGTTCCGTTGGCGGTATTATGCACAGTAAGTCTTTCATATATTTTGGACATCCATTCTGGGTAACTTGATGAGGGGGTACACATATTTTAAGCATTTTTCCAGACTTGACGCGAGCCAATGCATCTCAAACAATACAAGCGTAATCCTGCCCCGAGATACAACACCCTTTATTAACTTTGCCGTTCTGTTTAATATATTTTGCAGCTTTTGAAGGTGTATCGGTTAAATTATGATAGTTGAAAGTTTTATTCTTTTAATAGAACACTTATAAAGATATTTTTAACATGGGCAGTATTCCTAAGGATAATGGCCAGTACCCATACAACATTAATGCTTTTGGTAGTGAGACAGAAATTACTGTCCAGCAGTACAACTAAGTCATAGACTTTGACAGCAATCAGAACTGGATTACCATATTGTTCAGCCAAATATCACCAAGGCTTCTTAACTTACTTTTCCTTTAAACCAATGTGAATTCAGTTTCATTTCCATATAGTTACAGTTAATTAAGTGTCAACTAGTTAAAAACATCAGCTGGTTTCGTATTTATACCCGCCGTGTCGTTTATGGGCCAATAAAACTGGATGTCATTCGTAAACAGCTTGAACCTGACTCCACGTCTCTGTAGTATATTTGACAATTCTGTCGTACATATGCAAAGGAGGACAGGTCCAAATCACCTCCAGCTTGAATCCAGTGAATTCAAGCTACGGTATATTCTTGTATATACTGTAAAACCTGCAAGAAATAAAAACAAAACGCTTTTGTTTGACCACTGTAAAGAAATGACCCGATTCCAGAAGACTTTTTTCGCGTTGCCATAAAATTTCGAGACTGCAAAGGATTGAAAAACATTTACTTATTGCTGCGATGATTTCGAATATGCAGTGTAATTACGCGGTTCAAGAACACGTTAATGAAAACTATTAAATATTTCCCTTAATTCAATTTTACTGAGTGACATTACAAACTTTACATTGCTAACAAGAACATTCAAAGTATATATTCGTCTGCTGTATGTCTGCTCAAATTCAATGATAAGATTCAAGATTCTCAATGTTGGTAACCCACCCAAATACTGACCATACTCAGTGATTGTTACGTTCGACAATCAGCTTCAGGGACCAGTTTCAAGACAGATATAATGGCAAAAAAAAAAATTATTTGAGCTTAAGAGAACGTTTGAACGATAAAGAGATGTCTGGAACTGCAGTTTACTTTAATTAATCTTTTTAGAACAAACATAGGTTTACTGAAAGCACCAAAAGACTAAACGGGAAAAGAAGAAGAAAAAAACTGAATTCGAGGTTATCTGGGAACTCTTTGGTGCCATCATAGCCATAATCAAGTTTCTGAGGTGGAGCTTTAGATGACATGTTCAAAGAAAGATGGGGGTTGTCGACTGAGGACCACATAGAAGTTTAGGTCTAAACTTTCAAGTTTTCCTTCAGAAGTTAATGGTGCATGGAAGGAAATGTATTCAGTCCAGCTGAAGGTATTTTAACTTCGTTTACCAAAGATAAGACTGAAATGTTTAATATACATAGTTTATTAAATTACAACAATATTTTCATTCAGCCATTTCATAAATCATACTCCTTTACGTCATATTTTAGCTAAATATCATAACTGAACTTTACAAAAAAACACAACTGTGTGAATTGGCCAATCTCAATTCAACCGTTATACGTATCCCCGGTCGCCATGATCACACATTCATTATTCTGGCGAAAGGCTCCGAGTTTTTTCAAGTCTGGTTGGGATGAAGGAAAATCTTTAATTGTTCCCTCAGGCGGCCATATGTCACCTCTCATACCACCTTATCTCTGACTGCCTATACGGAAATCATATATCATCGGATTCCTTGTTCGGTGGCTCTTTCTGTAACTGCTATAACATGACTAACTGAAAGGGGCGGAGCTATCCCAGCCCGCAAGGATAGGTTCTGATCTCTTAAATCTTTGTTTGTATGACAAGACTAGCAAGTTGGTCTTCCCGTCAGCCCTGGGAGAAAGTCTAACCACCAGCTCGCTCTCTCTCTCTCTCTCTCTCTCTCTCTCTCTCTCTCTTTTCCGGGACTGCCTCGCTTTTGTTAGTTTGAGAATTTTTATCATTAATGTGCTTCCATTAAAAAAAAAAGTACTTGCCAGCCTCAACTCTTAAGAACCCTATTCTAAGTAAAGTATTGTCAATTAAAGGCATTGGATTCGTTTCTTAGCTTCTTTGCTTTATAAAAACAAGAGGTTCGAAAGGCATCATGAGCGGTGTTATTCGTTTACCTCAGCCATTATCAAAACCCTACCCATTACGTTGTCAAGGAGAGGGCGGGTTCGTTTCACCTTCAGTACTCTGTCTGATCTGGACAGGTAAGTGTGTTAAAGGTGAAACACGCTCTGACCACCTTGGCGGCTGAATGGTTTGATGTTGGAATTCGAACCCTGTGGATAGGAGATCCTGACCATCCTGTCTGGGAATTTGCTTAGTATATTTCCTCTGTGGGAAGTAGTTCCGCAGATTACAGAACCTGTCCAGAAGGTTTAAAAAAGTAGAATATTGAACTCTATTGGCGCGTGAACAAAGACACACATATGAGTATTATATATATGTATTGCATTATAATTTTGTGTGCAGTCGCATGATCACTTCGATAACTAGGTGTGAAAGAAGGAAAATAATAATGCCTACGTAAATCCCAAAAGATTAAGGACAGAGTAACAATATTAGAGCTTCAGTAAGTTCAGAAAAGGAAACTGTTACCAGTGCGTTCCATCATACTACTGCACAAAACTTTATGGAACAACGGCATCGTTTGTTACGACCGTTAAACACTTGAAATTAATGAAAACGCTTTCTAGCTTTCGTGTTATATAAGAGTAACAACAACACTGTACCTAAAGGTGGGCCGAGTGGAGCCACAACGAATTTTTCCCGGAAGGTTCAAGTAAAGTCAGGGAGAGGTGTTTGAACTGTGATAGAAGCCACATTATAAATTAAACCTGCAAAAAACACTGAGACTATTAACGCTGAAGCATAGTCTTCTCTTGCACGCTCATTCTCTCTCTCTCTCTCTCTCTCTGACACGGCTGCACAGGTATACTAAATATAAAATCTACATATGTATCTCTATGTATATCTATGTATATGCGCGTATATGAAATCTTCATGTATTGCCTGTGATTCACAGTAAATCTTATAACGGTTCATTCCAAAATATACCCTAATGGATTATGAATTTCGCCATTATTTTGTTGGCAAACAGATGTGTGTAGCGTACACAGCTAGTGCCGATGAGATATACCTGTTCTCATGTGCTCACAGAAAAAAAATATATTGCTTTTCACATTTATATATACTATTGCTTTTGCCGTGACAGAATATCACAGATCCCAACACTAAATATTGATAAATTAAGCCACGCTGTGCGCATTTATATTTTATTGCTTGTATACTGAAAATATGTTAAAGGTCCGAACCATCAAATATCGTACTCACCTGCAACCCGAAATTCTTGACCGTCTACGCAATCTTCCAAAAACGACCATAGAAAAACTTCTGACACACGAAATCAAAATAGATTTCATGAATGTTTAACCTGGCACGAAACTTTTTTTTTTTTTTTTTTTTTTGGACAGTGAGGGTGTGCCCTTACTGCAACTTCCAGGGATGCAAATAGAATTCAAAAAACATTTCTCTATTTTTTTTTTAAAGCTTCCTTTTAGGCACGTGTGTTTACGCTGCCTTATGACTTTCCCACTTGTACCTTTTAAACACTTCCTCGTCAATCGTCAGCTGTAGCTAAGAGCATACTGGGACGACAGAGGAACACGTTCAGCAAGAGAACTCCAGTAAGGCCTTCTCTCTCTCTCTCTCTCTCTCTCTCTCTCTCTCTCTCTCTCTCTCTCTCTCTCTCTCTCTCTCTCTCAGGGATGGCCGTGCCCAGAACATGTGCTCACAGACCTTTATGCTAGTTAAGTTCGTTCACTCACTTCCAAATTCTCGTAATCCAGCCAGCGGGTTCTTACTACCCTCTGACACACTATGAAACTTTGCTTTTCCTTAGACCGAGGAGAAAGATAACAGAAAAACAACTGGTGTCTTGTGAAGCATAGGTGAATCTTTATATGACAGTCTTCTGTCTAAAATGGGCTTTAAGCTCGTAATTCACCAAAGGAGAAAAGCTTAGTTCCCGTGCACACTTAACAGTGAGGTTACTCTGGAATTCAAAAGTACTGGTTCGTCGTTGCATCGCATCCCCCAGCTCTGCAGCAACAGAGCAACTTCAGCAACCCTTGGCGGGTGCCAGGCGCACCCTTGATACCCAACCCTTTTTTTTTTCACCGGTTTTCGCGACGTCCCAACCGTATTTCGTCGTCACCTGTTAAGTCCCGTTACCAGTTGCCGTTCCCGTACGTTGGGCAGGATTCCGAATTCCGCACTAGTCAACTAATTACGATATGACGCCAGCCCCTGAGTAGTTGTCCACACGCTCCGGTAGAAGCTGCCCAGAAACTCTTTAAAAGAAAACTAAAAGCCTCGTGTATATTATCTAATGGAAAATGGTTTGGAATCGACAGCGATGGTGTTGATCACCGCTGGGGTGAGAACGCTAGCAACCTGATATTAGTCCACGTTAGGAGATTTTATCTGCATGTAATTGCATACCATTCAGGGGTAGCTGGGCAAACAATTGTAAATAAACTAGACGTATCGAGTGCATAAAAACAATCACTTCTTCACCGATCTGCCATAAAGGGTGGCTGGAACTGCAGCTGCATCAACAACCAACCACGACAGAGTTTATAACCTCGAGTGCTCGCGATACTTCTTTTAATTGACTTGACCCATTAGGTCCTGACGCAGACAAGCGCTCTCAAGATGAATGAGGCCCCGGAGGTTAGGGATCTTGAAGCTTAAAACAAGCAAGTGTCCCGTTGTTGCACTTGTGATATCGGGGGATATGTTTTCTCTCTCTCTCTCTCTCTCTCTCTCTCTCTCTCTCTCTCTCTCTCTCTCTCTCTCTCTCTCTCTTCCATAGGTTGGGGTAGTGCACCTCGTGCGGTGTACTGTAGGCATTACTTAAGGTTCTTTGCAGCGCCCCTTCGGCCACTAGCTGCAAATCCTTTCATTCCTTTTACTGTACCTCCGTTTATATCCTCTTTCTTCCATCTTCCTTTCCACCCTCTCCTAACAGTTTTTTTATGGTGAAACTGCGAGGCTTTCCTCCTCCTACACTTTTCAAACCTCCTTACTGTCAATTTCCATTTCAGTGCTGAATCACCTCAAAGGTCCCAGCGCTTAGCCTTTGGCCTAAATTCTGTATTCTACTCTCTCTCTCTCTCTCTCTCTCTCTCTCTCTCTCTCTCTCTCTCTCTCTCTCTCTCTCTCTCTCTCTCTCTCTCTCTCTCTCGTTAACTTGATTCAATCAGTCTGTTTTATGGCTGTTGTGTTCGATTGTGGTACTCTTATTTACTGTCTTATTCATTGATTGTATTGCTCATGAACTGCTATTCTAAGCAAAAAAAGTATTTTGATAAAGTATCACTTATATGAATATAAAAATATTTCATTTTACCAGCCAACTTTGCAGAGGATGTAGATTTACTAAAAATCACTGGACATTTATAAACTATTACTCTCGGATTCAGTCATATTAATGCCACATAGTATTTATAATGTTTTGCAACCGAAGTGTTCATTTATTTAGATAAATGAAAAGTTACGACATACTCTTGATATTTATTATTCTGATGTTCAGAAGGGTTACGAGTTTCGTGTTTTCAGTTATCTCATTTGTTTATTGAAGGGAGGTTTTATATCCTATCGTTTTTTTTTTTTTTTTTTTTTTTTATTACTCCTTTGGTTTGTTATCGGGCATACTTACAAGTTCAAATATCATAAAAGGCAAAATATGTAAGGTGAGGAAGATGACGGGGACTCAACGAAAGATTTGGAGGAAAAGAAACGTTTCAATGGAAGCAAAAGCTGAGATATTTAAAAGAACCTTTTAGGACACTCTTCTTGGTGGCAAGAGGCGTGGACCTCGATCGGGATATAAAGTCAGCTGAAATCTATCGAGATCTGCGGCGTGTAAAATAAGAGCGGTTAAAAAGGCTAAAAGTGTAAAGGGGGGTATGTCAAAGATGTGATAGAAATAGATTAAGAATGGATAGATGGATTAGGAAAGACAGAGCAGAGGGTTTTAAAGAGTTTTGTTCTTGAAAAAGAATGATGGAGGACAGATTAATGGAACGACGCCTGATCTACAGTCTTTAATGGCATGAGGAAGGTAGACCTAGAACGTACAACGGTTTGAGGGCATGCCAAGAGGTGTTTAACTGGAGAGACTGTCATTTAGGTCGCATAATAGTGAAAGGGTAAGATATGTATATAATATATATACATAAAATTATATATATATATATATATATATATATATATATATTTATATATATATATATATTATTTAACATAATTTAAATATATATATTGTGTTCGTTTTGTTGACACTAAAACCCCAACTTATCAGTTTTCTGTACCTAGCAACTGCATCATTATGATGATGTATTGCTGAGCTACGCTATTATACGTCGTGGATTTTTGGATAAATCTTTTAAATTGATCGTAAGTGTCAAGCATAGTACGGTTTAGACTGTAAATTATGCGGCATTACTGCCACTGGTTAGATAGCTTGAAAATGTTCAAATGCGGGACATTTTAAGCAGAATATTCATTACTTATCAGAAGGCCAGGGGGTCAGAAGTATTTGATAAGTTGAGGGATTACTGCATATATGCATACACATATGTGTGTTTTATATATTTATGTATATTTATATATACTATATATATATATATATTATATACATATATATATATATATTTATATACATTTGGGCCAGAAATTTCTGTAAAACGCGTTCCCATGTGTTCATTGACAAACTATCATATTTAATTGACATGTTATCTCCTCTTAGGCTGGCGTGTTGCATTTCCTAATTGTATTACTGCAGGCCCTTGCGACCATCTTACTCGTTAGAAGGCTATCATTCGGTTATTTGTGAAATTGCGTTTTACCAGTTAAGTGACTGCTTGCTTACAGAGTTTAGACTTGCTTAGTTCCTCTGGCCATCTGCTAACGCTGTGTAACCAGTATCGCCTAAAACTTGTAACTTATGAATATGTGATGTGCATTCAAAATAAATTAACAAACCTAGCCATCGAGAGTGGTTGGGGGGGGTGCAGGCCAGTACCATCCCGGATAAACAGGGTAGGGGGTGGGTTGGAGTCAGGAAAGGTATCCATCCGTAAAACAACTGTCAAAATCAGTTGTGAAATAACCATTTCAGTATAGAAGCAGCTGGAGGAGGCTTAAGAAAAACAGCGACCCCGACTAGAGATGAAACTGAGAACTAGAAGAACATTCTTGAAATTGAATTATCTAATGCCTTTAGAAGTCTTATCCTGTCTATAGATTATTTGTAGAAAGAGGAGAGCACTTTCATAAGAATGTGAGTTACTGTTGTAAAATAAACGATTTTGCACATATATCAACATGCAAGTAAATTGTTCAGTGTTTATATAATCGTTTTTTTTTTTTTTTATTATTCTCAGGTTGAGCTTCTCAACAAAGTATGATCCGTGTATCTTGTCGGAGTGATGACGCTGTCGTCGTCCTCCAACTCCAGTTATGGGGCTCGAAGAGAACAGGAAGTTTAGGGGAAGGCTCGACTGCTTAGAGAAACTTCCACGGAGGATGAACACCAAGGAAGGCGTCGAGGACGATCGACGGCATTGGAGAGAAGTTTGTTTAACGTGAAAGGATTTAGAGGGTTCAGGAAGAGATTTGTGTAATAAGGACTGTGAAGAAGAAGAAGCAGTGGTGACGGTGCTGGTACGGACAAGATGAGCGAGGTATGTGTTTTAGTGGTAAACTATTTATCAAATGGAAGAATTAGGAACTATCTACAGTACTTGGGAGGTAAACGTAATAAAGTTTCATTGTCCCTGAATTTGGTTGTGTGGCAAAGCTCTTTAAACTATTGGGGATGATGAAAAATTCTTGATGATGAAACAATCAAGCTACTAGATCAACGTCTTGTAAAAAAGTCAGATCATGTCAAGACTAGCGAACCCACTCGCAGCAAGGTTCGCTATTCTTTACAGAAAGATTATTGGGTTCGTTATTCATTACATGGGAATAATCGGGTTCGCTGTTCTAGACATGAGCACTTCGGTATCAGGCACTTGATCCCCCCAACGGGCTAGTACTAAACAAGGCGAAATACATTTGACCCCCGCCCAGGGCTAGTACTAAACACGGCGAAACAGTGTAGATGAATCACTGTTTCGCCGTGTTTAGTACTACCCCTCATGTGGAATTGGAGTTCGGACCGGAAAGGGTTGGCCATTCTTTACACGGGGATCATTGGGTTCGCTGTTCTTGACATGATCCAAGTCATAAGCTAATTGATAATATCTTTGATTTGCTGTCCATGAAAAATATTTCCACTAGTGATATGATCTAAGTCGCATAAATATAGGTGACAAGTTGAACAGTGCTTGCTAAACCCGAGGAAATGGCGTAGATATACTAAATATAATACATTTACTACTCATATAGTTTTGTAAATAGAGAAAACTACCTACTATTCGAAGTCCTAAATGAGAAGTTTTGCCGGAGGATATGATTCAGTCGTGACACTGAAAATGCTTTTAAAAAATCTTGGTAGTAATGGTTTTTATTTAAAGCAAGACTATATGTTATTATCCTGGAAGATAACATCTTCTAAGGGATTGCTAAGAGAAGAAGCCTTTTGCCATAACAGTAACCAGTAATGAGGCAAATTCCACCAGTCGTTACCCAAGGTTCACAACGAGGCACTTGCATTAAACAATCCTAATGCAATGAATTACATTGAGAGATAGAAGGCATTACTATTGACTGGGAAATTTTATAGTATACTCATGCTATTACCAGATGCTCCAGGAACGAGCCTGTGCTGGCATAAGGCTAGCTTAACATACGACAGCTGCATTACAGTAAACGTATTAACATAAACTGCGTTCTGGGATCCGGATTCTGAGTTTCTGATACAACTATATTACGTACTAACATCATATAACAATGCAGACCTATAAGAGGGAGATTGGCGGCTGCGGAGAAAGGACGTGTTTGACTCCTCCGTACACCTGCATACTTAGCAAACTAATTCTTTCGTTTTCTGTTTCTTTCGAACTGGTGGTGGTGTTCATAGAAAACTCATATGTAGACAAAAAGAGTGTCGAGTAAACTTAATTATGGTTACCAAAGGGAGAAAGCTGATTTTTCCCACTTGAAAATCCGATAGAATAGATAATTCTTGGTTAGGATATGAATGAGAGGAGTGGCATAACAAGAAATGTGCTCAAGAATGGCATCAATGATGATAACATCAGAAGAATGAAGCAGATCAGCCATAAACGTTGTGATTGATCGCATCCATTAGCGAATGAATGTGAAGAAATGTAGGATGCATTACTTGGATAAGGAGGTGAAATTCTTCTGCGACGTAAGACGAGACGGATGGAATTTTTAGAAACTGCAGAGGAAAGGTGACTGTTCCTAATTTAGGATATGACCATAAGCAGATAAAGTCAAAGGAAAGATTTTTTGTAAAGACATCTGCACAGGTTTTCAGTAAAATAACTGAAAAGAAAATTAAGGTTGTTAAATGTCCTTACAGATATTCCAGTTACTGATAAGAGGTCTATTTGTAGTGGTCAAGTTCTCATTTTTTGAAGATAAAAGGCAGCAGAGATGATGCTGCGACCAAAATGTGTAACGTGGCAGAAGGCAATGAAACAAAAGATGGTCAGGAAACTGACACTAAAATTGTGTTGCGTAATATGTATAACGGGAATAAACGACAAAACCTACAGTACCTACTGCACCATTCTAAAATGTGATCCGGAAATTCGAAATGAGATTGTTTTCCATGATAATGGTGATAGAAGTTGTTACTATGGGATACGTGTAAATACGAACAGATACAATGTGCAGACCTGTTGCTAGGTGCCAGAGGTTTGGATATCGTCAGAAGGAATTCAAATTCAGAAGTGATGATAGCCTGTGGTAACTGTGATGGTAATCGTGCAACGCAAGAATGCAGTTCAAATACCGCGAAGTGTAAGAATAGTTTGAGAAAGAAAAGGGCAAGATACGGAACACTGGGTGAATGTGAATCCAAGATGCAGCAAAGCCAGCGATGCGGAGAATAGCAGCAAACGCGGTTATGTTTACAAATGTCAGCACTAAAGTGCGATATTTAAATATTAAGTCATTTAGTAATAAAATGCTGCAAATTACAGAGTTGACATGCTAGCTGTTGCTGGAAGGTGGCTTAATGATTCTCATATCACTAGGACTGTAGGACAATTGAAATAGCCCTGTTATTCATAGTACTATCATATTCCGAGCGAGGGCAGGTTTGCGAGAGGAGTTGAACTTGTTCTTAAATGGCTGGTCTAATCTTAAATTCTTAAATCATTGGTGACGAGGCTTATTGATGAGGCTATTCGGTGTATCGAGAAATGTGTTTTTGTTTTCTTTTCATTTAATGGGCAGTAATTCTAAAAACAAAAAAACAAAAATAGTTCACATAGCCAGTAGATAGAGCGTCTGCAATCTGAGATTTTTTTTTAATGACTAACTCACTGTCTCTGCGAGAAGTGGATCAAGAGTGTTGGTAGCAGTTGAATTAAAACTGATGCATTAATCGGAAATTGGATCGCATATCCCCATCTTGAAAGTCAAGACTTTAATTGTCCTCTGTTTAGTGGAGATAGTTACGTTTTTTACGGCTTATAATTGCCATTTAACGACTTGATCAGACAGATCTATTCACTTTGTAGCAAGAAGTTTATAATGGCTTCAGTCATGTTGAGGTTTCTGGAATTAGCGTACTCTTATACCCAAGTCAATTTTTTTCTTTACTTTATGAGGATTGGTAGAGAACTAGTGTACTGGCTTTAAACCGTCGAAAAAGTTTGAGAATGACTTGGAAGTGTAATAAGAGACCTAAGAGTCTGCAATATTATAAAATCTTGGTAGGCGCATGCTACCACACTTGTTTTAGTAGTTATGATTCGTTCTTGGTGTGATGTCACATGGTATTGTACTTAGAAGATAAGTTAATCAGTTAGTTGTGTAACGACTCAGCATTAAGCAATTTTGAGAGGGATTTTAAATCTGTAATTTTTTTTTCTTGCAGATGGGGAAACTATCTTGTACTTGACAAATTAGGTCTACTTGGTCTGTAACGTGACTTCGGAATGTTAGGTGCTAAGGCTGAGAATATAAAAGCAGTTTTTACGTCAAAGTTGGCAACAAGTGTTATTAATTGGATGTGCTTGTACTATATTTCATTTAGTACAAAAATATTCCTCCAGATGATCGTAAGTTTTCATGTGCTATTTAATTGAACAAGTATAGGCTAAGGATTAGTTTGATGTGTATGATAAATCGAATGCATTCGCATACTACACTGCTCTGAGCAAGATTTTTGATAAATTCCAAACAGTAGATGTGTGAATGAAATGTTGAACATTTCATTGTCTATGGTTTACAGCTATAATTTGTGATATGGTGGAATAAGGATTTTGATTAATGCTCCATTATATGAACAAAAATTATGAAGGAGCATTAGTTTACTAAAGTGTATTTATATTAGATGAGGAATAAAACAGTGTACCGGTAGAACTTTGACAATGCTTTTATTCCATACATTGTACCTTTGCAGTGTAAACAGCGGTGGTTGTAAAATGTAGCTTTAGAATACTTGAAATTCCAGTAGCGGTTCTTTTTCACGTCATGCGAAAATTTAAATGTCATTCCATCAATGCTCTTCTGTAGATCTTTAGTCTTAGGTATTATTTGTGTCTGTATTTCCAGATGTATCTATGCAGACATTGTGTTATCTTTTGCAGATACCATTGACTTTCTCACTTACTTTCGGAAATAACTTTAGTTTTTCGAAATAATATTTTTTTACTTTTAAACAGAATTTTCTTGGAAAAAATAACATGGATAATTTATGTTTTTTACAGGGTAAATGGAAAATGCAATATTTCAGGCAAAGGTAGAAATGACATGGTTTCTATTAAATACGGTTTTTAAAGTTTACAGTATATACCGTAAAAAAGGGGGGGGCGGGGGGCGATACAGAGAGGGAGGAGCAAGTTTGATTTCTTGTTGGGGCTCTCTGTGGGGTTGGGTTTTGGTGTCTGTAATGAGATTTGCTCTTATTCGCCTCACCAAGAAACTTAATATGTTTATGGCTGTTGCAAATGAAGGTGTGATGATTATTAGTAACTGCAACAACGTTGTCTTTCTTGATGATGTTGCAGCTCTGTGACGGGTATGAAAAAAGTTAACAATTGCTTAAATTAATTATAATTTGTCATTCGCCGGCTCAAGTCATAGGAAGAACGAAATCCTTGGAGCATTATCTCGATATTAGGCCTAGTGAAGCTATTATCCTGGGCAGTACTGGGTTCCCAACGCAAAATGGCGAATTGAATTTTCATACAGTAGTTCCCCAGGCACACCTTGCATTGTGTCACAATGTTTTTGGGAAGATACGAATGTGACAGTTGCCAATGGCTTTTGCCTGGCGTGACTTACAACACTTCAGCAACGATGCAACCTAGGAGATATCACTGATTTCTGGCCGATCGTACTTTTAGAAGTGGTAGTTAGCGATTGCCCTTACAATGGCTCCTCTTTGTAAGTAAAATGCTAAAATAATTTTGTTTCACTGAGAGCACTTGAATTTTCTTTCGGTATGCATGAGACTACTGGAGACTTGAGACTTGCCCTCCTGATGCTACGTATATGGTCATCTCTAGTTCTCTAAAGTTTTGTCATACTCATGCACACTCCACAGAGGGCAGATATTACTTAATTTCGGTCAGTTCGACCTGAAAATATCTCATAAAACGAGTCATGTAAAACTAAGAAAATCAATTGGGCATGCTTTTAAACTTTAATAAAATTAGCAAAAATTCACTTATTAAACAATTAAATTCTCAAAAATAAGCATCTGCATGAAATTAACACATATAATTAAAGTTTCAGAAAGTTATAGTTAATGAAAGAATCCACTCTTCTCGAAACTGCAACATAAAAACGGTGCTAGGAGGATCTACGCATGTCTCCATCATATAACCTATATTTTGACGCATTATTTCCTCACGTCATGGTTATAACATGGGAAGTGATGGCCTTCCTTCAGAAAATGATAAGAGTCTTAAGGACGTCTGTTGCTTCCACAAGGACAATGCATTTCGAGACAATGAACTAGACTAACTGGTATTCAGAAAAAAAAAATGGAGCTAAGGATTAGGGGTGTGAAAACATCAATTTACTTGATTTAATCATCCCAAAGAATGTAGGGTGTCTAAGGACACGTGTGGTGTTAAATTTCGATGAAAGGTCATATAGACAGGTGCAGTAAAAGTAACACACAAATGGGAATTAGGCATAATATGAATTAAGGAAAAAGCCGAGATGAAAATATGCGAAAGGAAAAGCTTGTTACAAAATGGGATAAGGTATAAGGTCAAATATTTTGAGGACATAGCAGGAAATATGGTCTTCCCCTCTTCTAACTAGCAATAAGAAAAGTATAAGCATAAGAAGCAACATAAGTTATTGTTTGTCTTGCAAACAAATAGGAGGAATGCAATTGAATGGCTGAGGCTTGGGCACACTCACCTAACCCATCAGTATATTTTAGAAGGTAGCATCATTACATGGTGTGCTCACTGTGATGAGTTATCAGTTGAACATGCTTTGGTGTACTGATTTAAGTGTACTAACTAGTAACGGAGATCCCATTCTAATGGAAAATCCTTATCCAAAATTTTGGGAAGTGATACAGACATTCCCCCACTTGCCAGTTTTTTTTTTTTTTTTTTTTTTTTTTTTTTAAGATGTCATTCAAATGAATGTTTTTAAAGGTATTTAAGTACCTCTGTCATGTCATCTCAATATTTTGCCATATCTAGGGTACCAGTGCTTGGGCTATGTCCATATATTTCTTACATCTATCTATCCATTGTATACCTTGTTGTTTCTAAGCATTTTCTGATGAAATCTGCCCCATCTTGCTAGAAGCTATGGCGTTATACAATAAGGTATCCACTTGTAGAGTGACTTGTAACTAATGGCAAATTTAGAAATGTGAAAATTAAGGTCGGTTGCTTTGTTTGCAACATGAATTTGATTAGTCATTGTTTTCTTTGAATCCGTAGTAGTTGCCCTCCTCAGAAATATATAAAAAACAAAGAAAAACAACTGATTTCAGTCCCAGCAACTATATCAAACATTTATTTTTACTGTCAGTAATCTGGGTTCACTTATATATGGCGGTTGTTTTATAAGACTAGCGATTATACTATGGTTTTATGTATATAGCATAGTATGGAAGATAGAATTACAAAATATCTTTGAATAACACAATACATGAGAAAGATATAAAGATTCAAAAGCTTTTTCTGCCTGAGGTTTTGCGGAACTTATACATTTAAGGAGTTATTTGCATTTAAATTTGTTTTATATGATGAAGCTTTGTTTTAAAAGTTCTTTTTGTTGAACATTTCAGATTGAGTACTGATGAACGCCACCTGCTTATCAGTGGAGTAAGAACTGTGATGAAGGTGGTGTATGGTCCACTGAAGCCACTTCTCCTTGGTCAAGTCGTATTTTAAATTTTCCATCACCTAGGTCTAGTTACGCAGTCAAACAGACCCTTCAAGTTTTTCCAAAATTTTACGAGAAGAGGAAACTCAAATGGACAATCATCTCGGAGAATATTGCAAACCCCTTATATTTATACAGGTAAGCTTTAAAACCATTGACTTTTCTTCATATGCTTTGCACAAATACAAAACCCTCCTTTTTCATAAGATCCTTGAAATCTTTTATTATAAAAAATCAAATTTGAATGTGGATGTTTATAAATATAAAGCGAATACTTTTCATTCACCACCTTAGGTTAACTGGAATCAACATTATCATCTTGTAGCCATGTTTTAGCCGGAGGAATTCTTAGACACTATTCAGTTAATATTATTGTCATTTTTAACTGTCTATAATTTCTATTTGTCATGCAGACCAGTTCAGTTGGCATTTGGAAACTAATCAGCCCAATCTATGTAAAATTATTCCAAGTTGAACTTTTCCGAGCCTTTCTCATTATCTGTGCATTGTTCTGAACCTATCCACAAAAAGTATTGAGTACATAAACCTAAGAGCTTGAGTTATATTTTCTTGTCTATTTTGGAATGTACTGGTCAGGGTGTGAAGACTTAAGTTCCTTCATAAAGTCTTTATCGCATCCACTTTCAAGACTGGTTGTTTCCACTGTTTTTGTCTTTATTTGATGTTAAGAACTATTTTCTTCACTATCTTGAAAAACAATAATTTATCTTGAATTTTCTTCTCTGTTTTGAAGAACATGGGTTTATCTTGAATGTTCTTCACTATCTTGAAGAACATAGATTTATATGATTTACATTTGGACTTCCCTTTGTCATATTTCTTATATGTCCTTCAGAGTTTTGCACAGCTGATGTTGGAAGAGTTCATTCCCCAGTCTTGGATTTAGAATTTGAATTGCAAGCAATGTTTTTGAGGATGTCATTTTTTTATATGAAATGTTTTTTTAATTTTTTTTTTTTTTACACATGAATCTTGTGGTTGTTCTGTTTTTATATACAGTATATACACCTCTAGTTTCACAGTTAGATTTGATTTATCATGATTTCTTTTCTAAGAGGCGCTATCAAGCAACTTTTGTTGGATACGTTAATATCGCCTTTGCTCAGCTTTTTCTTCGATGTACTCAAGGTTACGTTTCCTTAACTCGTATGGTAACTTATTCCATTGACATCTGCAGTAACAGTTCATCATCTTGCAATATATTAATTACTTTTCCAGTTTTGTCCTTACTATGCTTGCACTTGTCCTTGTTTTTAATGTCCAAATTTTGGGGTTTTTTTATGTATCAGTGAAACATCTTACTTTTAGCTCTAGTTTAATTTCCTTGACGGTCACTCTCGTCCCCTCGTGTAATATTTTTATTCATGTCGCACATGTAAGTGCACATTCTCTTGACCTTGCAAGGTGATTTAGACCAAGTTGTCACACTTTGCTATTCCAGGATTCCATAGAGTTGCATGGTCAGTTGATTCACAGAGCGCACATCTTGGATTACTACTATATTTTTATATTTTTTTGAAGGGGGTTAGCTTTTGCTCACTAATTTTTTATTTTTGCTTAAATTGGAGTATATTTTTCTTCTTTGGCCAGCCATAAATTTTGGTTTTCAATATTACAGTATTTTTCTGAAGTCCTGTATTGTTATTCTGTTATGGTTTACCTTTTGTTTGGTTTAGTAACACAGTTACTTGTACTGTACAGTACACTATTCATAGTGTTGTGTGTAGTAACTCTTGTTTATATTGTCAGTCCTGGTAATTCGTACAGTTATCTGATTGGATTTTCATTTGATAGTTTGTACTATCCATTCATCCAGTTTTTCTGAATGACATGTTGACAATAAGTAATTCCAATTTCTGAAAAACTGTCTTCAAGTAAGTTTTCAAAATACTACTGAGATCAGTTATCACTTAGAAAAGGGGAGTCAAAATGAATCAAGGATGGATGAGATCTCAATTAATCTGAAATAAGTTCTGCCCCAATACAGTATCACATACTTTAGGCATAATTTGGTGACCTCTCCAGAATAAATTGGTGGGAGCGATTTGGTATGATTTCTTCTCATTGTCAGTGTCAATGAAGGGCAACAAGTACACCAGAAGAGTGTTAGACCACCACAAGGTACCCAAAAGTAGTAGCTCTTCCTAAAAAAAAAACCAACTTGGTTGCAGAAGCATTACTCAGTTTTCAGCAGGATAGAATTCCCCAAGGAGATACTTAGTGTCTGAGGTACCCAGTTTACCTCAAAATGATGAGGTAGGTGGGCCATCTGGTGAACACCAAGCAACTGTTTACAATTCTGTAAAATCCATGATGAAACAGACTAAGCAAAAGCATTAGTGGTGTGCTGAAGGTGTGCCAGAAGAGACCAAATGATTGGGATCAGTACCTTACAGTGATCCTGTTTACATTTCGAGAGGTACTACAGTTGAGCACCAGATTTTCATGTTCAAGCTACTGTATGGAAGGACTGTAAGAGGACTGATGCAGATCCTTATGGTATTATGGACTGGAGACAAGGATGAAATATGCTACATGTATCGGTACGTTGAACTGGGCATCACCTGGATGAGACCTGTCAACAACCCAGAGTCTATATGCATAACAAAGGCACCATTAGTATAATTATGACCAAAGACCAGAGACCATTGATTCAAGGTGGAACAGTGTTAGTTTTACTACCAATGAAGGTAAAAAAGCTGATGTTGTTATGGAGAGGGTCCTATGAATTCAAGGTGGTGGTTAAATGCATGGACTGCAAGGTTGATATTGGCAGAGAACTGAAGAATCTTCATGTGAACATCCTAACCAGCTACCATGAATGATGCAATTTGCAAAGATCAATGAACTCAGCAGTGACTTTCAACAGTTATGAGGAAGATGCTTGCTGGAGTTAAGAACGGTGAAAATTTTTTTGATGAGTTTTACTCATACAGCATCATGGGAAGATCACATCGAGGGACTCAAGGACCTATTCCAAGAGTGAAGGAAGCAGGACTGAGCATTGACCTTTCATGTGTTACATCAGATACAACAAAGTGAAATTCCTCAGATACAAGGTTAGATGTACTAGGATTGCCACTGATAAAGCAAAACTGATGAAGATCCAAGATGCAGCACCAGCAAGGACTAAGGAAGCTTTTGAACAAGTTTAATGAGGATCCTAGTGAAGAGGGGATGACCAAACAAGGTGGAGTGAGGGAACCTCAACAAAAGGCATTCGCTGAACTGAAGCAGCTGTTACGAAATGTACTAATACTACAAGTGACAGAATTTAATAGGATTTATATTGAGAGGACAGATGCATTGAATTGGGGACTACGAGGTATACTACTACTACAAAAGTTTCCTGATGGTGTATTTCCAATTGCTTTTACAAGTAGGAAACTCAAGAAGAACAAGCATAACTACTGTACCATCGAAAAGGAGTGCCTAGCAATAATTTATACACTCAAGTTTCTACCTGTACCTGTATAAGGTGGACTTCGTGATAATGTCAAAAGATAGCTTAAGAGTCAAGACTGAGATAGTTTGGGAACCTGATGAATGACATGTTGCAGTCAAGATCATGGAAATGTAAGTACATACTAGGGACGTGGAGAGGAAGGACTACATGAAGGACGGACGTGATACACAGGAATAGATGAAAGGAAGACACAAAATAGAAATACCTGAAAGAGGCTTATCAGGAACAGCAAACTCGGCAAGGCTACTTTTGAAGTACCCAACCCAATGACAAGAGGTTAGAAATCTTTGGGGGGTAAATCACTCATCGTCCTGACAGCTCCTTCTTAGATGATCATTCAGCTATATGCCATCAACTATAATTTCTAAACTGCATCTACTACATGTGTATCTAATTCACCAATTTTCTTCTACATTTACCAGCATACAGGGCTAAAGCAAAGATCAGTACCACATATACGGTTTCTCTTTGGACCCTGCTAAGGAGTATGTTTTTGGTCATGTTTACTTGCAGAACTACATGAAAGTTTGAGGATTTTTATGAAAATTTTAAAGAAATTGAGCCTTACGATTCACAAGGAGTATTCAAATTTTGGGAGGAATGTGGTTAAGGATAAAGGATCTTTTTGGAGGAAGAGTGGAATACTCATCCTCAGCAGAAGTTTGAGGCCTCCAATTGCAATTTCTTACAGTTTATATGAACCCATATATCAATTTTTGTATCAGCTAACACTCATAACTTTAATAAATGAAGCAATAAGGCATTTGAAAAAAGTAACTAAAATAATTTACTGAAAGGAACTTTATTTAAAAAACATATATTAAATACTGGTATAATTATTGTGAAGTTCAGAAATATAAATGGACTTCATTACATTACACTTATATGTCTTACACTTTCAAAGTGAACTGTCCCCAGAAAACAATTGAATCAAATTATCTGCATTATTCTGGTACTAAACTATTCAAACATGTAGGGGAAAATGCCACCATTTATATGCATCATTAAGTGGAAATTCTTTTAAACATTTTTGAAAAAATCTTATATACTTTCTTCTATGAATGTTGTTCATTCACTTACATTTATTTATAGTATTAATCTCATATAAAAACCTACAATACACTACTTATTTTACAGAAGCTAATATATAATATTTAAATGTGATGAGGTACATAATTACATCATCTCTTATACAAGTTGAATGGGAAACTGAAATGACAAACTGACCTGTCATGATCAGACTGCTTTACAATAAAGCACAAAGAATGATGGCCATAACTATGCAGGTGGGTACATACACTTGAGCATGCCCTTGGCTATAGGTAAAGTAAGTTGAAGTTCAACTGGCAAATATAGCTAAAGGAAACTGAAAATTGCTTGAGCAAAAAAATAATTTTGTGGCAATTTGTATTTTTCCCAAGTATACAAACCACAGCCTTTTATATATGGAGTAACCTTCAACATGGGCTGGAACAGCTGTTGAATCTTGGTAGCAAGGGCTTAGGGGGTAGCGGGCTGTAACCTATTACTCACCACTTCACTTTTTCCTTCAGCTGCAGGGACAGAACCAAAGCTGAGGTGAGTACAACTTATAAGTGCAAGCAATGGATATGATGACACTTGTAACCCAGTAGGTTCCTGGGCCTGAGATCCTTGAAGAAGAAGAAGGAGGAGGAGGAATGTGAACAGGAACAACATTTTGAAGAGCCATAACACCTCCCATGGGACCTGTCAAGTTGGTGGGCAGCTTTATTCTAGCTATTAATAAATAAATGGTTCAGAAAAAATTTCTACCATGTCCTACCTCCCCTTGTTAAAAGAGAAAGGACAGAGGGCGATGTCCTCCAAGCTACTAAGAACAGATGATTGTTGTACATTCACCTTAATCTCATTCAACTTCAGCTGGTATTTTGGCCCTGATGCACTCAGGAAGGGAGAAGGGGAGGAAGAGAGATTCACGCTTCTCACAAGGATGTATCGATGTACTCAGATGAGACATGGAGCACCCGAATAGGACTCGGTAACTACACAATTTGAGGAGCCACCACCAGTTCCAAGGAGCAAGTGTCCAGGGACTTGTGAGCAACATAATTCAGGTAGAATGAGGTAAAAGGTAGTCTGGCTATGCCAGAAAACGCCATCATTATCTTAAATACCGAGATGTTCTTCTGAAACGGGGAGAGATGGTCCCTGACACGAAATTTGTGTCCTCTTGAGCAATTAGGGAGATACTCCAACCAGAGAGCAGCCCCTTCTATAACAACACGGTTCATCAAGAAATCTGCAATCTGCTGAACAGATACTCCAACCAGCAAGCAGCCCCTTCTATAACACCAATCACAAAAGATGGCCCACTTTCCTTGATACATGTTCGTAGGGAACAACAGAGGTACTTGCTGCCCTGTAGGAAAAGTATCTCTTGCAGGAGAAGCTTCCCTAATGACGGTCGATAACCTAGGACCACCTGCCATCACAGAGTAGGTTGTTTCTGTTGTGACAGGAACTGCACTACTACCTCCCGAAACTTGTCCTGATGAGAAAGCACCAGGAAGGCTTTTGCTGCTACTGTCCAGAAATATACCCAGATACTTTATCTGCTGTTTGGGAATGAGATTAAACCCTGCCAGTTGATCACTATCTCCATCTCCAGATTGAGGCAAAAAGCTAGCAGACAATCTCTATCACTCAGAAGGCATTGCCTAGAGGAACCTGGAACCAACCAGGTACCCAGTGCCACTGGACATGAATACCCTTTGACTGGGCCCAAGCCTAGACTTAAGCTGAATACCTGTGTAAACACAGAGGAGCTGTCACCAGCCCAAAGCATGGAGCCTTGAAATAGAAAACCCTCTCATTGCAGATAAGGTGTAGGTATTTCTGAGTCTGATGAGTGTGTACTTGGAAGTCTATCAAAAGTATGAAGTTTCCCCCTCTGATGGAATCTTTGATGGAAAATGTTTACAGTAGAAATTGTATGTTCAAGTGTTAACACAATTTCCACTGTTTACAGAGTCTGTCCATCACACTCAATGCTGAAAGGTTGATGACCATTTTCTAGTCCCCAGCTGCCTTCTTGACAAGAAACGGCAGTTGTAAAAACCCAGAGACCAAAGATTTATGACTTTGATGGCACTTTTCTCCTTCATCACTTCCACCACCTCCGCCAACAAGGCTCAAGATTTCAATGAATCTGAAGAGTAAGTCGGGGACAGGATCTGTACCATAAATAGGAAAGGGAAGACATCCTTAAATGGAAACCTGTGAACATGACTGATAAGACCCATGGCTCCACTCCCTTAGCCACTTTGCCTGACAGCATGACAGGCATCGCCCCACTTGTGGTAGCGGAGAAGGGGATTGACACTTTCAACAGCCCTCTCTTTTCTTGGACTGGCCAGAGAGGGGTACAAAAAGGCTCCTCAACCTTCCTTGCAGAGGAGGAAGACTGCTGCTCCTGTCTGGGTTTCTGAAACTGGGGTTTCTGCACACCAGAAAGTAAAAGGTATCACCAAACCTGAGGGCTTATGCCTCTTGGCTCTGATACTCAAAGGCAACTGAATATGGAGACCAAGGAGAGGGAGCAAAAGGTTGCACTACTTCCCTCTCTCTCTCCCCTTAATGCTGGCACAGAGAACCTTGCCTGTGAAAGGTGGAAGAGATCAATGGGAATCTCTCTCCTTTGAGCAAGAATGGCCAGGATGCAAAAGCACCAGTGAGAGCAAGGTGGTGGTGTGGGGTCCCCCAAAAGGATAAGGAAAGGGAGAGCCTGACTTATTGCTCACCCATGCATAAGCATAGTATATGCATGGTGCAGAAAGCAAACAGGTTACACATGCCCACCCCATCATAGCTTAACAGAGCTGCTAAAGGGGGAGCTATCCCAAGCTGTACCTTGTCCCTGGTTCAGACCCAGAGCAATGGGGCTGCACAGTGCCATCCTGATATGATCTAAGAGCAAACACTGGGAAGGCAAGGAGATGGTCCTCATGTCCAAGTGGGTCTGTACCATAGCAATAGCCCTGTCTGAGGTACAATGTTCACTGGGCAGTGAAACGGCACCTCTGCTCTCCTGGCGTGAGGAGGAGTAATCAGGAAAATTCTATCTGGACTTCTTCCAACTGGCCTTGGACTCTCCCATCTTCCTATGCCAAAGAGGAGTGTCCAGGGATAAGGAGACAACAAACTTGGGAGACAGTGATTAGGAGCAATGAAAGTGAAAATGCTTCTTCCTTTACGCCAATTTGTCCAACTTCTTAGTCGTCTTACACACCGGAGGGATGGTCGAGGCTGGAGAGAGAGAAGTCACAACATCAACTTCCTCAGCAACAGGCATCACCACAGCAGTTGGAGGATTACCTCTAAAAAACAAGGACGATACTGGAACTGCAGAAGTAGCAGCAGACACATCAGTCTTTGTTGGCCAATCCTTCTTCCTGCCAGCGAGTCCAGGAGAGCAGCAAGTGACAGACTATCTGGAATATTCAAATTTGGCCAGATTTTGCAGTTAGTCAAAAGATGAGGGATGAACAGGTTTGTAATTCACGGGTGACATAGCCCTCTTAGGAGGCGATGAGCCAGAGGTAGGAGGAAGAGAGATGGTAGTCAAACGCAAGAGGAGTTAGAGGGGTTTGGTGGCAATGCCAGTGGAGTGATACCCCCTGAAGAACCTGGCAAAAGCTTCCCGGCCTTCCTCCCATCTTACAATACTTCTCCCACTGAGGTGAAGTCCAAGAAGCATATTCAACATGCAGAAGGGACCATGTGTACATTCCCTTCCTCTACAAGTGGTAAATTATATACGTGAGTCTACCGAAACAGGAGACAAAACAACTACATTGCCAACAACCCCAATGGTGCTGGTCTTGAAACAACTTAAGAGACAAAAAGAACCAGAAGAGACAGCATAAAGGCAAGACACAGGACAAGGAAAAAGGTGGTAAGAATAATGGCAGTAAAGCTACTCATCAAAATTCATTGAGCACACAGGGAAAAGACAGCAGAAGGGTCCTCTCTCCATGGTGGCAGAAGAAAGAATGAAATGGTTATTGTGAGGGATTAATTCCTCCCTCCATCCCATCTTCACCAGTTAACTACCTTGTTACCAAGGTTCACCAGCCATTAGAGCTCACGCTGAAGATACTCCATATATGAAAGGCAATATGGTTCTATCCCTATAGGAAGAACTTAATTATCTTAGCATGCCACACTTTTCAGTATGACATTGAAAGATTTGTACCATCTCCAGATTACTTATTTATTCAAGTGTGGTCATCTTCATCCTGTTCAGCCAATTTCATCAAAAACGAAAATTTGACTGAGAAAAAAATACAAAGTGTAATAAAACAGGAAAATATAAGTAGTTTTTAGCCCAACAGTTAATGCTAAAAAGTACCAAAACTGATGAAAAATAATGCCTAGTCTAATGCCACTAAATGAATTGAAGCAAAAGGACACATGGCTTCATCTGATGAAAATAACCATCTAGAACTCCAATACACGTAAATGAAATAAATGTAAACTAAGGCCTAAACCGAAAAAGTTAAAATTAATACTGAAACTTTGTCATCTATGATGTGTGAAAATGTGAAGAAAATACTATTAAGCCTTCATTAACTTTATGGCGTTTCATTTTCATTCAAATTGTGACTACGACCTTTAATAGAAAAAAAATAACTTTAAAAAATTGGTTCTACAGATGCAAAATATTTAGTATGCATGGTATCAACAAGAGGTCACAAGACTACTTTAAAGTAATCGTTTACAAGGCTACAAAGCCAAAAAAACTTGGTGTCATAAAACATCTAAGAAGCACGGTAATTAGAGCATAGTAATTAACAAGTAAATTTTTTACAGAACATTGTCAAAACACAGCATCCCTCCGTAACTTGACAATTTACATACTTTTTGATGATTTATACCAACTACAGATACAAACTCAAAGCTTTAGATACTGTAAACTTATTGATTAACCAAACCATGACACAAATAAACCAAAAATACAATAGAATTATCCCTATAAGGAAGACAGACATTTTCCAAGATTGCAACATACATCACCTTTTTGGCACGTTAATCTCAAATGGAACTGCCATCCAGCGGCTTTGTGTGAAAAAATACGAGCCTAAATAAGAGGAAACTTCCTTAAAAAGGAACCTCAAGTTAATTGGTCACAGATTTGAAACATAGTTCGGTATAATACTGGATGGGAAAGAAGCAAAGTAAGTTATGCTATGCAGCAATTTCTTTGCCAAGGCAGGTTCAAGAATTGGAGCTAACAAACTGGGGACTGAAAAATGGACTACATCTATGCCCATACAAATAGCAGTCTTCACATATTAATAGCTGAACTGAAACTTTTATGAAAGCTTCAACTTGGAAACAAGCATTTATTAAAAGTAAAATGTCTTGGAAAATATTCCACAGCTCTATTAAAACAAAGATGTACACTGAAAAACATGGTTAAATTGCATACAGCAATATATCTTTACATTCCAACAGTTCCAATTCAGAACAGAGAACTGCAAATTCTTGCTCATTAGTGCCGAGGTCCAGTTGATTTTGACTAAACAATTACCTCATTAACAGCAGATTTTCCTATCACCATCAAATGAGAAATTCCACTTTTCACAATACTCTTTACTGAACTTCAGAGGCATTACTATAAACAAGAACTGAAACATCAAGGACGAAAATAGCTTGGTTAATATTTTTTCCCCAACTCCCTCAATCTATAAACCCTGGATTCACCTTGTCCTTTTCGTTAAGTCTACAAGATAATTTTTTTACAAAAAATTGTTTATTTGCCTATAGTAACACAAATATCAGCCTTATTTCATCACACAAGAATTCCTCAAATTTATGGTATTTCTATACGAAAAAACTCCAAAATAAAATTAGTTGTACCTATAACTTCTGCAATAAAGTGTCTCAGAAAACTTAAAAGCAATATGCAGAATAAATAGCAATACAGTGAAAACTATATTTTATATTCGACACTTTATGAAGAAGGTGAGACTAAGACTGTATGCCATTTTATTATTTGAACATTAAAATCAGATACATAATCACGTATAATACTGTACCATTATGATTCATCACACCTAAAGAGTTCAGAACATTCAAAGAAACTTGAAAGTGTTCCCAAACAGGTCATTCTTAAGAGCAGAATTAGGTTCCTGAACAAGTGGATTTCAACTGTCATATTCAGATTATCCTCATATAAACTATGAAGCCACCATCCCCTTTCTGAATGAACCTATTAATATACTGGAACCAACTCTTTATTCACCATCAGAATTTGACAGATCTAAATTAAGAATGAAAATGCTTTCATGATCCTCCCACTTCCACATTAAGAATTGGCATGGTTTTTTTTTGACTGAGAGAGTGTTTCCTAAAAAGGTAACAAGAGCATTCTACTGTTCTTTGTAATTCAAAAGGATTAGAGATAAAACATGAAAGCATAAATTTCAAAGTAGTTTGTACCAAGACTTCACTAATGATTTTTTTGTAAAGTCAATGTAATTATCTCAAGTTCTGTAAATCTATACCCAATCAGCTTTCTCAACGTTCTAAAGTGGGTTTTTTACACAAAAGTGAAAATAAATGGAACTTCATTAATACAAAACGCTTGGCATATATCACTGGTGGTCATTCCTTACTACAATTAAGGTATAACTAACTATAAAGCCTGAAATTCATACAAGCACAGTAAAATTTTATGTCTGCCACCAAAAAACCCCTTTCAGTAATGTAAATTACCATAAATGAAAAACACATTAGTAAGAAAACTAGTACCTCACATAAAAAATACTGCAGATATAGAACTGGATATTATATCTATCATATTTTGCACAACAAAAGATCTAACACTGATAAACAAGCCATTGCACTATGCTTCATTAAGTAAAGGCAACACTTCCGTGAGTTATGTAAAACCTCGTAAAAAAAATTCAATCCCCAAGTAACAAATGTACAATGAAACAGGGAAAACAAGCATATTTTCTACATGAGTAGAATATTTCTATAGTCACCATACTGGGCAAACTGAATCATGCAAAGCATATTAAATGAGTTCTGTTCTACTTTACAACAAACATTTCAGTAAATCTATTCATTATTTCACCATTACATCTCATAACCTTGTGAAATATTATACTGTCATCCAGGTTATCAATTCCTCATTTCAAATATAAAAGATGCTGAATTTACAAGTTCTTTCCTTGAGTAAATTAACTTCTTCCAAGTGCTCTTGAAAACATATAAAAATTATAAGTACAGACCTCTACCTGTTGCACTTTTGACTAAACAGTACTACATTATCTTTTGTTTACATGAAAACTTCCCAAAATTTTCCATGTTAGAGATGAATATGACAAGAGTTTTCCATGCATGCTAAAATAATGACCAGTATAAAGACAAGATGTTTACTGTGCATCACTTACCTTTAAAAAGAAAAAAAGCTATCAAAAGCCTATTTATCTAGACAATAATACATAATGGATGATGTTCACCTCAATCAGTATCTATGATTTTTTCCATGTGGGATTAGCTACTGCAGTTCTCACTCTCGTAACTTTAATATTCTCTTCAAAGCATTCATTAGCGCCATAAAATGCACTCAGTTCTTCAATGGCTTTGTCTTCAAGCTGCAAATTCAATAAAAGAATATTAATACAATACAAGAAAATACTGAGTACCATTTCAGAAAAAAATAAGTAATAAATGCCATATTTATATCCACCACCTCTACAACATTCATTTTGGGATAAAATGTATCATTGTTAGTGTTTTTCTGTTCACAAACAGAGGTATTCTATTCTGTGGAAGCTGGCTTAACAGGTTAATGACCTTTTTGGCTTCTTCCAAATGGCTACAAAACCTATTTTAACAAAAAGAGTATATGTGATGTACCCAATTCCTGCTTTACTGATGATGCAGAAGACATATATGCCAAATGTCAGGTTTTCCTTAACCCTTTCATAGCAGCCCATATCCCATGATGTGCAATAATGGCAATAAGAGGAATAGCAGGGCGTATCACATCACCTGATAATCTTTATTTCCATGATGACAGCCATTTTGAGGGAACCACTTCTGACCTGGTACCTCAGCTCAGGATAAAGGGAGAATAGTCTTCCTTTGGGGAATGTAACACCTCCCCATCCCAGTACATCTCTTAATATTCGCCCCGAGAAGTTGCTTTTTCTAATCTTTTGAATTAACCAAAAGGGTACAAAAATATTAGAAAAAAGTACTCCTAAAAGGTACTACATCTCCCTACCAATATATCTTGTGTATATTTGTCCCTTAACATAATTGGCGATTGTTGCTGTTTTAGTTCTTATCTTTTATGATACTGTGAGTTATAATTGTAACTTTCTGAAAGCACAAAAAATATTGGATAAAACATTTATAACTCACTAAAATTACTGGTAGTGTCTATGAGGGTTGAAATATTCACCTTCAATGTCCTGTGGCACATACAGAAACTTAGGAAATTTTTTTTTTTATACCATGAGCATTTACATGTCTTTCTTTCAAGTGATGTGTTCTTTTTTAAAAGCTCAAAGGCATCCCCATTCTTTCAAGGTAAAGCACAAACTGGGCAAAAAGATCAGGTGGGTGACATGCAAGAAGTTCACAATCTCTCTTCACAGATACCAGAGCCACTAGAAGGGCTGTCTTCATGATCAAAATAAAGTTTTGCAACCTTGTGTGTATCAGGTCTGAGTCCTGTCACAATCTACACCCACTCCCAGACCAACTAGGACTTGGAGGGCTGACCTACAGCCAAAAATAACAGATAAGGACAATTTCTGAAAATGAAAAGATCTGCAATTAATGGTAGAGAGGTGCTGAGTACAGAAGCTCTCTCTCTCTGTGTGAGGGAGGTGAGAATTAACAGATCTGAATGTGTGAAAAAGGAGCTACTTCAAAAGCTTCTTCCAAAGCAGAAGAGCCCTGGGTCAGCCATTGCCATATCCATGACAGCCAGGAACCACTTCTGCTGGTAATGAAGAAATAACAGTTCAGTGCATCCTCAGATTATTACAATTTCCAAAACCCACACACTGGTAGTGTATGATGCAAGAGGAACAAAAATTGACATGTGAGGTCCCACACCTCCTGTATGTTGTACAGACAGACCATTCTGACCTTGGAATCTGGTACTTGCTGCTCAAAAATAACAGTTCACATCCTGACTACAATCCAAAGAAGGCTCAACAAAAATTCACTGCGTACAGACAGAATGCTCAGGACACTGTAAGTTTCAAATTACTCTGCGCGCTGGTTTGCACAATGGCTAAGAACTGTGTGAGATTTTAAAAAATCGAATAACTCTTGAGAAATCCTCTGGACAAAATTTGTCTTATGAAGACAAACATGGGCTCAAACTGCATTTGTGGGGGTTATAATTATGTAGTGGAATGATGATGGCGATTAAAAAATGGATTCAATACAAACCAATCACCTCTTAAAGACAGTTTACCAAGACCATTGTTAATAAAGAATATGCCTCAGAAAACATGAAGAATGCTTACTAGTTATGTCTCTTTTGGATAATAATAGGTTTAAAATCTGTGAAAAGTCATCTGAAAATTAAACCTAATTAACAGTGTACCTGTATCAATGAGAGGGGCTTGCACCGTTCTCTAAGGAGATTGCCCATGTGAGTTTCCTCTTCTTGCAAGA
The DNA here is from genome assembly GCF_040412425.1 of Macrobrachium rosenbergii. Taxonomy (NCBI): domain Eukaryota; kingdom Metazoa; phylum Arthropoda; class Malacostraca; order Decapoda; family Palaemonidae; genus Macrobrachium; species Macrobrachium rosenbergii. Next base: position 50,576,859 of record NC_089783.1, on the reverse strand, counting down.
TCTTAGAAAAACTTGGAGTGGCTGGATCCTGTCTAAGTGGGAAACTAGACCCCGGTGATGGAAGATTTAAAACTGGGCTTGACAACGGGGAAGTGGCTGCAGCAGACCATGCACCACCTTCATCACAATCCCATCTGTAAAATTCAACAAGAATATTTACAAAAATATTGTACATCAATAAGTGTAACAAAACCAAATACATTTTATTAAATACAAAGGCAAACATAGCTAACCATATGAAAAAACCAAACCTTATACAACCTGTTTATGCCCATGTAAACACAAAACCTCTAATAATAAGCATTATTGGTTATACATGGCAAAGAATAGTAAAGAAATTTATAGATACAGTATTTCTCACACTGTAAAGAAAAGAAACTTTTAAAACTAATGTGAAAGAACAATTAAAGATAATGTTTATAGTGCTAATATACTTTAGTCAACCTGCTTATGCCCATATAAACCCAAATGCCTCTAATAATAACTATTATTGGTCATACACTGCAAAGTATAATAAAAAATATTAAGATTTTTCTCTCTATGGCTAACAGCAGGTAAATGGATCAGTGGATACTGGGGTCCAACAGTGCAAAAAAATTTGAATTTCATACTAACAGTTGACAAATTTAGAAGTTCCACTCAACTTTTTAACAATATTCTCTCTAAAACTATACATGAAATGTCATTACCCTCCTCATCCTAGCAATCCAAGAGGATATACTCACAAGTCCTCAAGACTATGAACATTACTCAGGGTGATCAAGGAGTCGTTACCAAAGGGACTGGAGTGACCAAATGGGACTGGAACAGTGATCCAAACATTGAACAATAATGTACAGATTCCAGCATTTTCTGTTTATACCAATGTAACTCTAATTCAAGTTTCCTTGATTTTTCTTTTGATATACAGTAAGAGAATAAAAAAGCTACATTTCACAGTATGTTGCCTAATGGCATGCCTCTTAGCCAACTGATTTCATTACCTTTCACATCAGTTTGTAATGATACCAATCAAAAATTACTTCTCCCTACTAGTAAAATCTCCATTAAAGGTGGATGATGTGTATCAAATTTTCCTAAGGGCTGCAGTCCACTTACAAATCAGATAAGCTAACAAAATTTCTGAAAACGTTAACAAGCTTCCTTTGGCACTGCCAAATTGTAATTCAGCAGTAAAAATTAACAACACAGACTGAACAAGCCAGGTGTTCTCAACTCGAGACAACAGTTCTACTATAAGCCAAAATGTTCTTTTGTAACGAGGGATTATCTAAACATGAAATGCACATTACATCCAGAGCCAACAAAATTAATGAGACCAACAAATTTATGATAAGGTAGCTACCAAAGAAGAATAGGATACAGTAAACTGTACTTACATGATTGTTAAACACACTTTAAATCTAATTAACCAATATTAACTCCATAAGACTAATCAATTAAAATAATTTTTTATACAAACAAACTCAAAATAACAATCCCCTACACTCCCTTTAACAAACTCCTTGAGCTGACTTGGACAAGTTATAAGACGTCAGTTATGTCAAGTAAATAACATCATTGAGTGGAGGCTTAGACCTTCCCAAGAGACTTGGCACTAGTTGTCTGCATCTGACAGAAAGATGAAGAAGAAACAGATCTCTAGCTTTTATGAAGCTCTGATGTCAGCTCTCATATTCTTTAACTGGAAGATGCAATGAAGGAGTTCTCATATTCTTTAATTGGAAGATGCAGTGAAGGAAACAACTGGTGTGGCAAATTACATTTATGCTGAGGGACAGATCTAAATTGTTAGCAACTTTATCGTAAACTGTAAACAACATTGTATTTTTGTAATCAGAAATGGCTTTCAAAGGTGGTAAAAATTGAAAAAATAAAAAAGGAATTTCCTTATATGATACTGCCAACCCATAAGAAAGTAAATTAATAAAAGAAATTAATGCTACTATTAAGAGCAAAACTTTTCAGGAGCAGCGCAAGATCACTGCCTTCATGTTTTATGACATCGAGGAGCCTGAGAGAAAAACTATATGTATTCACAGCAAGGGAATTTCACTGATGACTTAGCCTTCATGACTGAAAGCCCTGAAGAAACACAAGTAAAATGAGCTACTTGGTCAAGTTATGATAATCATGAAGCAGTGTGCCTTCTTGGATGGGTAGCTAAGGTATTAGAAAATTAAACATCAGTGGTGAGTCTAGGTCTGATATTACTGGCGCTAATAATGCTGTGGGGAGATCTTCACACAGTTCATACTTGAGCATGAAATAAATCCAAGCCTGATTTATAATGCTGATCAGACACCTATTTCATATGTGCACCACCGAAATACCTTTAACAAGAGCAGGCAAAAATATGCTGCTAAAGGTTAGGTTTCAGGAAGAACAAAAAATATGTGATAATATTAATGTATGCTAATGCCTCAGGAACTCATAAACTGAAACTGTTTATTTTAGAAAAATTTAAGAACCCAAAGGCATTTAAATATGTCCAACATCTGCCATGGTAGGATAATGAACAAAGGAATGCCTGGATGACTGCAACAGCCTTCCACATTGGTTTCTAAACTTTCAGACAGCTGTGGAGGCTATCTTGAGGAAATAGGGTCTTCCAAAACCCTCTTTCTGGAAAACTGCAAAATGTCTAAATAGATATTGCACATAGACACTTACTTTAGGCATAATCTAAGGAATAGGTATTTCAAGTACTGGAGGAAATGTTAAGTTTATTCACTGATTCAGAGGCTCTGAATGTTGGCTTTACTGGGAATGGCAGCAAATAACTGCTTATGAATAGATCTGGTTTGTTGATGACTAGGAGAAATCTGGCTGGTCTCTTTATTTAAGAGAATGCTATAAAAACGAACTATGACCTCCCAAAATTTTGCAAATTTTAGTAAGATGTTAAAGGCTTAACAAATAAAACTTCATAATCCTATGAAAACTTTCCAACATTGTAAAATTTACTGTATTTCCTTATTCCTAACACTCCTACAAAAATTTGTGCAGTGTTTTCACCTTCAACTGTAAGTTTTTCCCAAACCTTCAAACCCACCCAATCCAGTCAACATGATACAGTATTCACGCTAAAATTGTAAAAATTCAGTTCATCACTTTTTCTATAAACAAAGCATTCTTTGGACAGCGAGCAATAATCTAACAAAAGCTGTATATATAAAAATCAAAAATGACCTACCCTTTCCTTGTAGGAGTAACACCTGTTGCTCCCAGTCCATAAGATTTCTTGGTATTCATAATGCTGATGGGCGAGCTAACCTGCTTAGCTTTTACCGAGGCTTCTTCAGCCTTGATGATATCTGCTAAAGTGTGTGATTTCCTCCTGTTACCAGATACCTCATTTTCTTCAAAGTTACTGCCTGAAAGCAAATTTTAATAAAATTTTGGGTTTTGCACTATCCCAAATTGGGTTAAGAATAACACTAGTTTTAAAAATTACCTTGGAAATTCTCTAAATATACTATCATTCCTGAGTATCTCTTAGGGTGCCCTGCGTGACACACTGTACATAGTACTAAGGCTTCTCTGCAATCTCTTCTGCCCCATTTGCATTGCTTTTTCCCTACAATTCATCCAAGCCCCATCTGCATGGGGACAAGCTAAACAATATTAAAAAATTTGTTGACCTAATTTTAATTTACACTTCATTAACAATGGTAACATTCCTGATAGGCAACATGAAATCCTATTCTTTTTGTCTCAACAGGTAATTTATTAATTTTCTTCAAACTGTAAGAAAACCCTAACCACATGAATTAATTAAAAATATGCAGGAGAATGACTAATACAACAGATTGCACCTACACTAAAAAAGGCCACTACAGTACAGCACTTACCCCAGGCAGGTGGTGATGTTCCCCAGCAGGAGGATGGAGTTCCAGCCCTCTTTGCCTCTCCTGCTGTAGCTGTGGTTTCTGAATCGGCTAATGCTACTGCAGCAGCCTCTGCTGCTTGCTTCTTTCGTTGCTTCTGTGATAACTTGTTGATTTTGCTGTAAATGTCAAAACAGTATCTATAAACAACTGATAAACAGAAATATGCACATATTCATAACACACTCGTAATGCTTAATACACTCACAAATACTATTTTACATGGCATGAAATGAAGACTGAAATTATTGTTTGCAAATAATATAATGAGAAATGTAATACATAATATACTCACAAATACTATTTTACATGGCATGAAATGAAGACTGAAATTACTGTTTGCAACTAATGTAATGAGAAACGTAAATCATTTTATGAATAACATTTTGATATCTATTACTTATGAATATAGTAGAGCAAGCGCTTACTAGAAAAACCAAAGTTTTCAGGTTGACTCAAACTAGTCTTGGAAAGATCAAGTAGAACAACCTGCTAAATCTGCTACTAGAAAATTAGCTGTAGTGTTTTGATGCTGTAAGCTCCTCCTTCCGCCCCATTATTAAAGGCTGAAGTAGCCCAATTCATCCCTGACTGGAAAGATAATTTTTCACTCCTTCCTCCACAAGACTGACTCCAAGGCAGATCATCTGTTCAATGACCCTCTGTCTCATTTCTACATACAGTATACTATTTTGGTGCTGTTCTGTTAAATGAAAAATTATTCCTCTTTCCTTCTGGAGTCACACTCCATTTTCCAAGTTTTTTTACTCTGTGGAAATTGGTAACACAGTTGACACCTGGTATTCGCGGGGGATGCATACCACTACAGTACTAGTTAAAATCTTCGAATACTTAAAACCCCTCTAAAAATGCTTACAACTGTCTATATTGATAGTTCAAAATACAAAAAACTCTAAAAATGCTTATACCTGAATATTTTAACAGTTTTATCAAAAACAGTGCAGTCATGAAAATGATATGAAAATACAGTAATTTGCGGATATTTCTCCATGAATAATACCACAAATAGGCAAATTTCCCGCAAATAATGTGTATGTTCCACAGAGAAATCCGCAAATAGGTGAAGCCGCAAATCCAGAACCGCGAATAGGCGGGAGTCCACCGTAATAAGATTGAATGATTTAGTGACAACTTTCTTTCTTGCTACTACCAATCTTTGCAATGTCTTCTTATGTTATTCTTTTTGACTCACCCTTCTTCCTTTACAACACAAGATTAACCACTTCCTTTGTGGTTTACCCCTTCTTCTGACTTCATCCTTCTTGTTCTTATTTTCTTCTGACCCAGAACAGAGAATGTCATATGGCTGCCTATCCCAACTAACCTTTGCATTTATGTAAAAATACAATGTAAGCCTTGTATTTCTGGCATCAAAGAAAAACTCCAATTTTTACTAGCAAAATTTTTTTAAAAACCAAACATTAAAATAAGGTGGCAACACTCACAAGTCGCTGGCATTGCTTTGGCTGGTGCGCTACGCACATTCAACTGTCTCAATATACTGAAGTAGCATGGCTTCAGCTGGCATAGCAGATTAATGTGTGTAGTTTTTTGGCTTATTCATTTTGAAAATACTTTTCTTTATATTTTTCCATTCCTTTAGTTTTAATATTAAATAAGCTTTTCTGAAGTTGACATACCAGATTATGAAGTACCGTACATGGTATATGGTGTGAACTGCCCAGCTATGTTGCATCAGAAATATCTTGGCCAACAGTGCCTTGGTGCGTGCAAAAGGATGGGGCTACAGCTGATGCACTATCATAATTCTGATAGTGTTTCATGTAGGCTCACACAGCAATTTTTTAAGCTCAGACAAAGGGAAACTAAACCCCATAAGTGGAAATGTTATAAATACAGAATAGCACACTTACACTTTCTTAAAACACAACATGAACATGACTTCCTGAACAGAACAAAATAAATCTAGAATAAGGAGTAAAATCCACACAATACAGATATTACAAATAAGAAAAAAATGTGAATCTTTAAAACATGAATATATTGTACTTGACATATTGTTCCCAAGTATGAAACGGGTAGTATGAATTTCTCACAAAATCATAAAAATAAGTGTATTACAAAATTCCCCCTTGGATTATTCTTGCTACGGTATGATTTGCTGGTAAACCCCTTTACCAAATGGCAAATTTACTTCTATCATCTAACATAATTAAAGTGAGGGTCGTTTTAGAAGAGCAAAAATACCAGTAATGCTGATACACAGCACTTAAGTTACTACTCATCCACTGACTTGACCACCATAGTCTGCTGATAAACAAATGAATCTTTGTGACAACTTATGTTTTCTTATTTATTAAGTTACTTGTTTGTTTACATTTTTATACACTTCATTCTAGCAAAGATAACCTTCCTTTGGAAAAAGGTAAGCCTCTAGAATGCTAAAAACAAATTCCCCAAGATTAACTTTTAGATAAAAATAGAGACTTTGATGCCAGGAAACAGTACAGATGAAATCCAATGTAAATTACGAGGGGAATACACTCGATTTAAATTTTATACTTGATTTAAATTTTATAGTTCCCTTAAGTATAGTGTTCTGCTTTGACTAAAATGGTTCAAAGGATGCTTCTATTTTACACAGACTCACCTGTTTTTAATCTGAAAAGAATTTTTTGAGCTTTTGGTGAAAGAATCAGCAAGACTAGGGAAACTAGTTTCTGGAGCTTCGAAAGACCCTATAGGGCTTTTACTGAAAAATAAAGAAAATATAAAATGACATTTTTATAATAAAACAAGGTTTTACATATACTTACCAAGAAATTATATTACTATTTGTTCCTACTTTCGCAGCAGCTTAAGTTTTTAAATTAGCGGTAGCACTCCATTGTTCTGGTGTAGGTAACTGACCTCGCCCACTTTCAGGGAAGAATAGGTACAACCCGGCTCAGGAACTCAATTCGTTCATGCTCTATGTCCACGAGAGGGGAGAGGGGAAGCAGGAGGGCTCCGATCATGTAATTAAGTACTTCCTGGATTCCTGATGAACTGGAACGTTAAAGCAAGCATCCTCCGTATCTATCGTCACCATCCAATCTCCTTGTTGGATGGAGGACAGAACTGACTGATTCGTTTCCATCCTGAATTCTGTAGTTTTCACAAAGAAATTCAAGGCACTCATGTCCAGGACAGGTCTCCAACCTCCCAATGACTAGGGAACGACAAAAAGTTGGTTGCAAAACCCCTCTGAGTTTATTTCTTCTACAACCTCTATAGCCCTTTTACTGAGCAAATTAGTCACCTCCTCTGACAGGGCAGAACCTCTGTGAGCTTACCGAGTAGGCCGTCAAGTTGATGGGCACTGACGACAATGGGAGTTCTATGATGAACTGGATGGAATACCCCTCTCTGAGGGCTTCTATTACCTATGGCTCTGCCTTCGTAGCTTCCCCTTTCCTCCAAATATGGAGAAGCCTGGCTCCTACCGGAAAACGGAGGACAAACTCCTCACTTGCTAGAGGAGGGTCTGGTAGAGGATTTCTTACTCAGGTGCACTGATCGAAGGCGCACTGATCGGAGCTTGGTATGTGGTCGGGACTGATCTTCGGCTCTGCCCCCTCGAAAGGGCCACTGCTGCAACATTGGTACTGAAGGAGACTGCAGGGGTATGACTCAACTGCTCAGGATGTTTGTAGGCTGCGTGAGTAAGTCCTGTGTTGCCTTCTTCTGTAACTCAGAAGCTACATGCTCTAAAGCAGCACTAGGGAACAGACTACCATGATCCATAGGAGCGAAGAGAAGGGATGACTCCTGGGAAGGAGTTACTCCTTTTGTGGTAAAAGAGCACCACAACTCCCTCTTCTTAAGTATGCCTAATGAAAACAGTGCAGCCATTTCTTGCAAGCCATCATGAATTTTTTTGTCCACACAAGACAGTACTCCTAGCCAATCCGCTGAAAAGTTGTCTTGGAGGGTGGCGCAGTCTTTAATTTTCTTCGTCAAAGCTCCCGTGGTCCAATCCAGGAAGGTGAATATCTCAAAGATTTTAAACAAGTCTTTCACTATGTGATCCAACTCCGAAGACGAAAAGATCTTGCTGGCAGCGAGTCAATCAAGCTGAAGACGTCCCCCTGGGAGGAGGCAGACACTCCCAAAGGAGGGGCTTTCCAGGTTGCATAGGAAAGATATCTCCTTTTCATCAGACAAGGAGGAGGGGCACAAAAGGTATCCTTCCCGAGATCCCTCTTGTAGGACAACCAACCTTTGATACGGGATAAGGCTTTCTGCAAAGAACAGGAGAGCACCATCTTCAGCAGATTAGCAGCGCCTGCAGGTTGCCTCATTGTAAAGGCAGAGCCTGGAGGTGACGGGGCTGCAAGAGAGAAGAATGTCAGACAACAAAACAAAAAGTATTTCAGCAACAAAGCATATGTCGACGTGGGTTGATCCTTCTCTACGTCTTCTTCTGAGAACGAAATTTTAAAAGGTCCAAAATGTTGTCTAGGCAACATTGGATCGGGTCTAAAGAAGAATCCTGCACCGCAGGAACACTGACAGACGTCAAATCTGGCTGTGAGGGACACTCATGACGAGCAGTACACGGCGCCGAATGCTTGGCAGACGGTGGCACCATACACGCAGACAAATGTGCTGACACAGGTGGGTGAGAAGCCACAGCGGCTGAAGAACAATCAGACACAGGAGAATACTCATCTAAAGGATCTAACACTGGTCGCTTCTTAGGAAGCAAACGCTAACAAGATTAGTGGTACCAAAATGAACAGACCACTTCACCAAAAGTTGGAGAATGTCTGCAACCAACCAGTGAAATCAAACCAAAAACAAAAGCTACCCAACAACCGATGTTCAATTGCTGAGCGGCAGGAATGAATTGAGCTCCTGAGCCAGGATGTACCTATTCTTCCGCCAAAGTGGGTGGGGTCAGTTACCTACACCAAAACAATGGAGCACTACATTGAATTTTAAAAAACTTAAGCAGCCGCGAAAGTAAGAACTAACAGCAATGTAATTACTTGGTAAGTTACTTATATATATAAAAACTAAGTTTTCAAAACTATTTTTTTATTGAATTGTAAACAATATGCATCAACATTTTATGACCAGCAACAAAACCTTTAAAAAATATTAAATATCTCATTACAAATTACCCTAGAAATTTTTTATAAAAATAAAGGGTGTGGCACTTACCTAGGATTAGTGTTGCTGCTCAATTTCGGTGCTGACATTATCTGTGTTGATTTAATTTCCAAATTATCCTTAAGAGAGACATTCTCCTTAACAGGTGATTCCTGCGGAGTTTCTTTGGATGTAATGCTTTTCTTCTTACCAACTTTCTGCCATAAGTTCAAATCTGAAACTTTAAAGAGAGAGTAAAATGAATGTTCCCCTATTAGCAATATGACAAATTTTAAATCGATTTGTATTTTTCATAACTCACACACCTGCGGTCTTAACATAAGGGAAAAGTCCTCTAGTGCCAGCTGGAGTCCGGTTAAATAAAAATTTACAAGGTAACTGGTGGCATTGGGAGGCAGGTAAGATGGTGGTAGGTAGGAGGAGGAGCCAACCTCCTACGACCCATATCCAGAAGATAGTGTCAGTTTTTCTCTGACAGCCTTTGTAGGAGAAAGCAGTTTTGCTTTCTCTCCTAAAAGCCAGTTATTTTGCCACTTCCTACCCAATTTAAAAAAAAAAAACTACTACTACTACTTGTTATTACCAATTACATTGTTATTTATAAAGAGTTTAACCAGCCCACTGAGTTTACATTCTTGACTCAGGACTGGCCCAAAAGGGTTTGCTCTTGATAAGTTGTACTAGACCTTATTTAATATATTGCAAATCCTTGGATATTAATAAATAGATTACAATCTTTTATCAATCTGTCTGTGTAAGCAGAATTACCAACATCAGAGAGCAGTTTTGAAAAATGTTTAAAAATCCATATATCTATATCTTTGGTCCCTGGGGTCTTCTTGTGTCCAGATAATGTTGATGTCCAAATACTGTGCATTGGGATTATGAAGAGATTACTGGATTTCAGTGTACATAATGAATTGCAAAAGCAAAGAAACCTTTTAACCTTCAGTTTTCATATTTTCACATAACATCTAACAAAACCACTGTATCTGGTCATCCAAAATATGTCCAGATCATCAGAAAGGTTGAACAAAACGGGTCTGCATTGGTGAGGCTTTACTGTCTATGAAGAGACCAAAGCTGAGAAATGTTGAAGCTCATTTTCAAGGGCTTATATCAGAGCACACTTCAATAGGCTACCTAAAGGAAAACCTATAATCTTCAAAATTTCTTCTTCTCCAAGCAAAAGCCCAACAAGAGAATTTCATTACCTGCAATTTCATGATTTTGAGATTTTATTTTCGTTTCTGGCCTCAGTGGTATCATCAGTTCTGTTTCAGAGATTTCCCCCTGAAGCGAAAAACTCTTTTCAGCAAACTCAGACGGCTGCCGTTCTTCTAAATCGTCAAAGTCTAAAACTTCAAAAGCATCATCTATATCCTTCGTGGTATCACAGTCGGATGAGGACACAGAAAACTGAGAGGAAGTTGAGGTTTTCCGCGTGCGAGATTCCACCTGGCTGTTTCTGCGGATCCTTTTCTTCTTGCGAGTTGAACTTTGTTGTTTGTCACCTATGATATAAAATAGACTGCATGAACCTGAAGCAATGAATAAGAGAAATTGCACATGGGCCACTACATATCAGTCATTAAACAAATCTTTTTAAAGGATACCAGATTTAAAAAGAAGTACAGTACTATACAGTTATCCCTTTATTTTACCTTTCCCCACAGAGAGATCATCCCAGTCTTCATCTGACTCGGGAAGAGTTAATGGTTTTTCCTCTAAAAGTTGTTCTAATTCATCAGCATAAGGAACCTGTTCAAAAGGTGTTAGGCGTCGGCATGACATACGAGGGATGAACTGCCGGTAATATTCACTCAGATCTTCCAGTACATCACTGCTGACTGACAGCAATGACCTGTGAAATAATACAAGTGCAGATCAATTAGATATAGCTAAATAATTAACCACTCCCATAAGTTATGTAAAACGGCAAAGAAACCAAAATAAACTCCAGTGAATGCAGCATAAAATGAGAATATTGTCAAATTATGGTTAGTCTAAACATATTACTGTAGCAAAATCTATAATAATGATTTATTGATCAACAATCAGTTTTTGTAACCCTACTCAACAACTATGTGTCATTATGACGCGAAAACATTTTTTATAATTATCCGTGTTGCATACCATAAATTAAAAATAAATAAGAATCCTTACTGGCAATAATTATCTTGCTCTCAATATCATTATTTTCTTGAACAAACATTTCAGTTCCACATGAACAAAGAGCTGATTATGCTATTTATTCAATTTTTGAGCACAAGTTTCCACAATTTCAAATTTTTGTATAACATTTTTATACAATTTGGCTGAAAGCTGCCACCACTACTAGGCTTTTTAACTCACTATTCATGAATATACTTTTATCTAATGAAATAAATCAGTAATGTACAGCAATAAAAACTTATTTTTTATCTCCTATATTTTCAAGAAAATGTACGTCAGGCATTATTACAAATTTAATACCCTAATAACTTTCAAAGCACTGTATATGCATTCATTTTGAATAACGAATTTTGCCCACTGTCTATCCAACAAAATTAAAAAAACAGTAACTGGCAAATCTAAATAACTGGCAACCCTTTGGTCCCAAGAAAGCCAGTTAAGAGGAGTTTTACTGTCCAATACTAAAGAAGCTCATGCTAGAATCTAAAGACATGAGAAGGACCGCATTGGAGTGAAAATAGGTCTAACACAATGTGTGTTGTCTTCATGGTTGTTTAATATTCTTAAAGATTTTGATTAAACCAAAAAAAAATACAGTTGTGACACAAAAAATGGATTATAAGTGAAATGTGGAGAAGCGGATGTTTGCTGATGATAGCATTAGTTAGTGATAGTGAAGAGGAAGAAACTGGTGAATGAGTTTGACAAAGATTTCAAGAAGCTGAAAGTGAGTGTTAGTAAGAGATAGGTAATGAAGATACGGTACATAGAACTTGGACAGATGGACAAAATAAAATTTAATACTGAGTTGATGCCAAAAGAATGGAAATGGTAGATTTTTATATGCACATATGTTTGGGAGTCAATGTGACAAATGATGGTGGATGACAGAAGCAGAGGAATTAGATAAGTGAAAAGAGAAAGTTAGCAAAGAGTTTGGTAGTGAAGAGCAGTGCTGGGGGCATTGGAACACATACAGGGACTGTTCAACCAACTAATCTTTATCAAGTGAAGTACAGGGTAGAATGCAACTGAGAGAAAAAGGTAATACTGTAGTAGAATTGCTTGTCTACTCAATTAGCATAGGTAAAATATAAGTCCATCTTGAGGTAATTTACTCAGATACAGAGAATGGAGGACACTGGGTTGGTGGAAGGTGTATACAATTCAGTTCTCAAATGAAGGAAATAAAGGAAACTGAGAAAATGCTGGAGGGATGTAGAGAAAGATGCATGGAATATGAAGGGATTAGTATGCAACAAATGAGTGTACAGTATAAGCAAGAGAGGTCAATGGCTGCTTATAAGTGTGTGTAGAGGGGGGCTACTACACTAAATATAGAGGAGAAAAGTGTGCAAGCAAAGAAATAAGGCAAATAATGATTTTGAAGAGCTTTCTGCATTCTTGATTCAGCTGCTAAAGAACCAGTGTGAAAACAGACTTCCATTTTTTCGGAACCATTCCATATTAGGGAAAGAGCTTGCCGGTACAAAAATATGTAACTTTAACTGTGAACTAACATGAACTTCTCTGTAATGATTTATGAGAACCAAACTGCTAAAAGCTTGAAGATCAACAAAAATAACTCTTAATACCTAAAAATTTCAATCTTGGAAAGCAATAGTTTAGGACCCAACTTACAAAATTACTCTAAAAATAGATATGTACACTGCAAAAATAACAAATCTGCTAGTACATACCCACTCTCCAGCATAGCTGCAAGATTCAGTGAAATGAACTGCATAGCTGTAACCTTTAGCTGATCAGAATTGTAATTAACAGCAAATTCTAGAAGCTCCCCTGCATTCTTCAATGTCAACATTCCTACGATGGCCACCTCACAGATTTCTCTCAGCCGCGAAATGAGAAACTGGTCAGCAATGATCAGAACATTACAGAGGAATTCTACATCCCTGCAATAACGGATCTTGGAAGAATCATCCTCATACAAGTAATCCAAGAGAATTGCCAGAATGCTTGTGGGCAGAGGCATACTCAGGGACTTTGATGACACTGCCTGAAAAATTAAGGAAAAATATGAGCTCTAAAGCTAATCATTATACATCGCAATGCAGTACATGGTTAACCATCACATAGAGGCAGAAATGTTACAATGAGAATACTAACTAGGTGAATCTACTAAGTTGCAAATGAAACATCAATATAAGTTCAAAGAGACTGTAACTTAAAGGAGAGAAGAGTAAGTAGGAAAAATATTTTATCAAAAACACTCGGTACTTCACTCAGTCATTGAAAAAATAAGAAACAGTCTAAGGAAAAATTAAGACCACTTATGTCAAAATCATTTTGAAATGACTGCAAACCCTAAATGTCTAAACACCCAAATAAAACTATTTTCTTCATACAAGTCCCCTGCTTATGGTGTCAATATCATTTGTCAAAATGTCCCAGACAAAATTTCCAATAGGAAAAAGAGCTACTCACAATAGGTAGGCAAGTACTACAATGGGTAGTGGGAAAATTTGTATAAATACTTTAGAGTTATAAGGCAAACAAGGAGCACAGCACCTCAACATCAGTCTCACAAAGCTGAACTGTGATTCACACAAACACATTTAAAACTGAATCTGTAACCTTAGTTAGTCTGTTCTTCCAAAATGAGACTGCTCAGCTTCATTCTGACTACTACATTTACCCCGAGTTCTGGGTCTGGTAGCAATCTACACACAGGAACAGGATAAGGCAGCCTGTTTTGTGAAGACTGTAATGTGATGCCACTGAGAGAAGAGGAATTTCATCAACTGGTAAGTTTGGAGATGGAAGATCTGAAACCAGCTACGAAGGTTACATTTCTTGGGTGTGGCATAGTTAACCTTCAGTTCATGAGATCCAGTCTCAGATGGTGGTACAGAAATGAAAGATGGTGGAAGAAAGGTTCCCACATAATTCACAGACTTCATCAAGGGAGCTTTACTCCCTTGTTGAAGTCTGTGAATTGGGGAGTTTCACTCCCCAATGAAGAAGGCAAACACCTCCCTTGTCCTCCTACTACATCTTTCCCACTGAGTAAAAGCCCAATCAGCACATTCCTCACAGGAAAAAAAAAGACAGAGATTTTACCTTGACAATAAGAACAACACTCACGTGGGCCTACAGATGTAGGAGACATGAAATGGCCACAAGGTCGCCCAAATCTCCACATCTATGTTGCTCTTGTTTATTCTCCATGAGAGAAAACAGCCACATAGGAAGACAAATTTTTAATTAATTTGTATTTTTCATAACTAACAAACCTGCAGTCTTAACATTCAGATAAATCTTCTGGCGCCAGCTGGAAACCAGTAAAACTAAAACAATATAATTGTATATGCAAGGAATTGGTGGCCTCTGGCATCTGTCACGTATGAGACTCACTGGCTTCAAAGTATTCATAATCATAATATGCTTAGCTGAACAAACAACAACACACCATAAGATAGTGAGTACAAAGCTCCCCCCGCAGCATGGATGTTAACCTGAAGACTGAATAATTCAAAAAAGAATGGCTCCCTTAATTAACCGATTGCGCCACTAGGAATTATTTTGAAAATAAAATGGCAGGTTTGTACATTATAGGGCCAGCTTTTTTAATATTCAAATTATTAAAACAAAATCATATCTATTGTGAGATAAATTTGTACACTTTGCAAATCCTCTATAATAATCGCAGAAGATTTTGTCAAATTTGATTGCAATAAAATATACTGTGGCATACAATATATGTGTTCAAAACAGCAAGGGAAAAATTATGTTCCCATTAATATCAATATATAACAAGTATAAAATGTGACAAAGTTTCTTCAGCGCAATCAAGTTTTCTGTACAATATATAATCAAGGCCACTGAAAATAGATCTGTTTTCTGGTGGTCTTGGCATAATGCCGCAGCCCATGAAACTTTAACCACCAAACGGTGGTGGCCTGTACTATATCGTTGCCAGGCACACTATCATGGCTAACTTTAACCTTAAATAAAATAAAACTGCTGAGGCTAGAGGGCTGCAATCTGGTAGTTTTGATGACTGGAGGGTGGATAATCAACATACCAATTTGCAGCCCTCTAGCCTCAGTAGTTTTTAAGATCTGTGGGTGGACAGAAAAAGTGCAGACAGCAAAAAATGAGGACGGACAGACAACCAGCACAATAGTTTTCTTTTACAGAAAACTAAAAACCTATTATAAAAGGATACAAATGTATGTGACTCTTATACAAACAATAAAATCTGTGTAACTTTACCTCAATCCAGCTTGCACTAAACATGCAATGAAAATATTCCAGTCTTGCTGCCAAGATACACTTATGAGCTCCCAATATGTCACCAGCTTTGCTCTGAATCGTCACATCCCATAAATCTTGGAACATTTCTCGTTGGTATCGAGGGGCTTTGTTGGACTCTATGTCTCTGGAAATTCCAAAAATAAAAGCATTTATAGTTACCCTCCATCTTTATTACCTCAGTTACAACAAAAATTAGTCTAATGCCACAAACAAGAACAGTATACTGTACAGTAGTCCCTTTTACCTCATTCAATTATCTGAAACAAGCCAAATCTGCCATAAATGATTAAATATTCTCCCAAATGTTAAATTAACCTTTCTCCTGTACTTGGTAATCTTAAGAGGTTTTGAAACCTGGACAAACAGGTAATCAAGCAAGTAGCAGACTTTAGGGGGGTCCTCATGTTTGTCAACCCTAAAGCAATGGGAAGATGGCAACCCCTCTTCATCTTTACGCTAACCACTTCCAAGGCCACAGTTTTAATCTGTCAATACATCTGGAGAGTGGCTTCTTTACTTAGTGGGTATAATGGACGCTTATTTACAAGTAGCAGTTCACCAGATATTCAAGAAATGCCTTTGTTTTGTATGAAAAGCAGGACATTTCAGTTTCAAGCACTCATTCAGACTAGGCTATGCTCCTTAGCTCTTCACCAGGGTACATGCATCAGTGGCTGTGTGGGTCTACAGGATGACATCAGGCTCTGTAAGTACATGGCCCACTAGGTTGTGATGGACATTTCAGTGACAGACCTTTATATCTTCAAAATTACTGCTGCTTTTTCAAGATCTCGATTTTTAAGCCAATTGGTTAAGTTACAATATGGAATCAGCTACAAGCCAAACATCTAGAAAAAAATGAGAACAGCTTGAGCACCCAAATGCTTCAGAATGCATTCTTCAATGCAACATTTTTGCTAAAAGCCAATCCTCTTGGCAGGATATAGTAATGTTTCCTTGGCCATCTCTCTCAACAGAAACTAATCTCTTGCAATTGATTCTGGATTCACTCTTCCCAGTTGCAGAACAACAGATACTGATTAGCAACCTCTTACACTAACGACTCTTCAATTTTATTTTCAGAAAACTAGTGATGGCAGGATATCCAGAACCTAAGTGTTGCTGCCATTCATGAATTATCAATGCAGTATTAGAAAATTTTCAACTCACATTTTTTTATATTTTGAAACCTGGAATTTCACAAGTTTTTAATTGCTTTTTGTTGCCTTTTGGCCACATACTGAATACAGTAGTTTCAGTCATATTATTTTGGGTAAAATGCTGTTCCTTGTTTCCAGAGCTTTTGTAATTTTTCTTACTTTTGCCATACAACTTCAGATTGAACAAATTTCAAGTCAGTGATTTTCAAAATCAATCATTAAATGTTGTTAATTGTCATGTTCACATAATTCTACTTTGGAATTTTTCTCTTGCAGGAGTCTGATGGGCTGTTAGTATAATTTCAACCTTTGCCTTGCTCTTATCAGAGTTTATCATTTCCATAGTACTGGCAGTCCCCGGTTATCGGCGGGGTTCCGTTTCTGAGGGTGTGATGATGAAAATCGCGGCTAACCAAAAATCGGTGATTTCGGCACTTTTTCAGCGATTTTCGGGGGTTATCGGTGCCGAAAAGCACCAATTTTCGGTTATCGGCACCTCTGTTAGGTATGTATCGGTGCCAATACCCACGTATCAGCGCCGATAAGCGGAAATCGGCGATTTTCGGTACTGAAAATTGCCAAATTTTTGTCGCTAGACAAGTGCCATAAAACCGAATCGCTGTTAACTGGGGACTGCCTGTATAGTACTGTATTTACTTTCCATTTGGAGCTTCCATAGTAACAGTTAACCTTTAGTTCTTTTTGTTTTGCCTAAGATACAGTAATTATGTGGTGTTGTTCTTATGTTTTAATGTTAGATGCACATTACTGCTAAAGCAATTTATACTGTACTCATATCAATATACTTATGAAAGTTAAGTAACAGCTTGAATTTACTGTACTAAATGTGGATTTTGCTTTTAAAAAGTATCTACTTATGAAAATTAAGTAACAGCTTGAATTTACTGTACTAAACATGGATTTTGCTTTTAAAAAGTATCTATAAAAATCCCAAAAAGATAAAAATGTGCTCACATATTTTTTTTAGTCATGTCAAAATACCTTTACAGTATTTACAAAAACAGACTTATGTAAGTTTTCCCGCTAAAACAATACAATGGACTACAACAAAAACCAAAAGATTTCCAGTTACTGTCAAAAGCAGAGACATAAAGTATATAAAATAAACATAATTACCTTTGACTATATCCATACTTCAGCTGAATACATCCATCAACCATTTCCAGTTTCTCCACTTCTTGAATAAGAGTTGTGATTTGCAACTTCTTGGCAGCCGCATATAAAAGCTGCAACGGCTTTTTCTGAACAGAGAAACGACTGATTTCTAATGGACGCTTGATGCTGGACGGTTTGTTTTTGGCTTCACTATTCTTTGGAGTTTTCTTCTTCTTTTTATTATTGGAATTCTTTGTTTGTATTGTCTCATCTTTGTAAACAGATTGAATACTCTGCTGTGAGTTCAAAGAATACTGAAGGTCTCCATTACCAATATGATTATCATTAAATATACCATTACTGTTACATGAAACTTCTACATCTGGTGATAACTTAAACTGGCACTGACCTAACGTTGTTAACTGACAGGATCCCGAGTAAATGTAGCTAAGAACCTCTTTTAAGATTTCAGGTCTGATATCTGAAACAACTATGCATTTCTTCTCTGAGTCCTGAAGACTGCCACACACCTTTTGAACACTTTCATCCGTGTCATCTTTGTTTTCTTTCTCAGTGTCATCTTTGTTTTCTTTCTCTATAATCAGTTCTCTGAAAAACAAGCTGTGATGTGCCAAAATAAATGAGTGTGCTGGAAACCTGCGACCTTCACATTCAAGGATGATATCATGTATGGAGTCTTCTTCAGCAGTTTCCTGCAACAGATTACCAAGGTCTTCAGCCATGGAACTTTTACTGATCTGTGGGACATCCAAAAGAAAGCTGTTAGGATCATTTTGAAGAGCAGCAAAATTCCGGCCCTTTGGATCACACATTATCGCAACTGTTCGATGAAGTGCAACAATACGAGTGAGGCGCAGCATGATACAAGAGCTTCGATCAACAAACTCATTGAATTTCCCTGAAGGACCCCATGGCTTCCCAAGAACTTTGTCAGTGGCTTTGCGTTCACGCGGTGGTAATACAATGGCAGAAAATGCCTCCCCTTCATCACTTACGAGGTCAAGAGAATGCACATTTAAGCAGAAATCTATCAGGTTTATCTTACGATTAATTGTGAACAGGCAACGTGAAAGGTGGGCTGTTTCTTCTGTCCATAGGTATAGATGGCCTACACCACCACCTACAAGCACAGCAATCTTGAGGGAAGTTCCACCTTTCTCTGTCAGACCATCTGCCCCAACACGTGAGTCTAGATGACCACCAGTACATGCCACCTTCTCAACTCCTAGCATCCTTGAAGCGACCTTCCTTGTTTGATATTGGTGTAAAACATACACATCTCCAAAGGATGTCGAAACCACAGTTGCTCCATCACTTACTCCAACACAAGCTAAAGTTCCTTCTTCTCTCAAGACAATAGATGTTACACTCCGAGGGTTAATGATAGTTCGTTCATTTTCATTCTTGAAATGGCCCAACTGTCCAGCATTCAGACCAAAAGAATACAGAACTCGAGAGGTCCAAATAACTGAATGATACCTTGCTGCACCAATGCCTACAATAACCTCATCTTTATGATTTTTATGCCATGTAAGTAGCTTTGGAGTATAAACTGAATCAGGGGGTGGATTTATACCAAGTTGATGGTATGAGTTTGTGCCACATGTCCATACCTGTCAGGAAATAAAAAATCTACTAAGAAAAGTTATGATGACATCAATTAAAAATATAAAAAAATTTATATTTTAAACATCACACAACCTAGCTTATGGTGACTAGAAAGAAAGCACAGAAAAAGTACAGTCAGCTGAACGGTCTTGTGTAGCTGTGGTATAGGTGTAGGGGTGAGCTCAAAACTTTGTACCCACTGTAATACAGCAGATGGTTTTACTTGAAGTATTAAGGATTGTTTGAGAGCATACTGAGAAGAGGTCTGAAATGTTAAAGAAGAAAGGTGAGTAGGATGTGTCCACTGACTAGAAAATAGACAGAGAACTAAAAATTGCAATGGTTTAAGTACATGATGAGAAGGGGTAACAAACAGTTGATCAACAATAGGAGTAGATATGTAGTAGCAGAACAAACACCTGATAGGAATTCTGGCAGAAATTGCATGATGATTTAAACAAAAACACCTTGCTATAACTAATGTCTATTACTTTGGTACTTCAAAAGGGTATGTTGACAAAGAACTTATTTATGAAGAGAGTACCTTTGCTTCCTATAAAGTGAAACCTTGCCCACAGGAGAAAAAGATAAACTGTCACTTTATGTAATGAGTTTAGGCTTTTGTTCCCCAACTATCATTTCTTGTGTCCAAAAGTAGGAGATGGCATGACATTGATGTGGGGACAACTTTTTCAATGACCATCTACAAAATATAAAAATTTCTTAAAAAATTATTATATATTGTATTGTTTGGAAGTACTTATCATTCCCTTATTAAGATGGCATCTTCATGTTAAAAAAGTTTTATGCAGCCCTAAATTAATCACATTATCACCTCACACAAGACCAGAAGGATCAGTCTCTAGGAGATAAGTTAATAAATCAATGTTAACTTGGAATGGTCTGTCCTAGATGCAAAGTTTGTAACAGTTGTTTTATGACAAGAGTGTGGGTGAGTTACCATCTGGATATCCACCTTGTAAAGCCATAATGTGAGTTGGGTAAAATCTATTCCATCATCATATTCATTTTTACATTTAAGAGATGAGACATAAAAGGAGTTCTCTCAACTTTGTGTCCTGGACTCTTTCATCACTTAAAACTGGAAAAAAATCAGCAAAATTTTTAATCTGTTCCGATATAACAGGAAAGCCTGTCATTCATGAGCTTACCTAAAACCTGACAAGGAAGAGACAGACCCAGGCGAGTGGGGAAAGAGCCATAAAAAAGGTGGGCATAAGAATATGGGAGGCACAACAATGTATGAATTATAAAGGAATATGACTACTTGAATTCTTAACAGATCATCACGAGTATGATAAACAACAAGTTACCAATAAGTTTTTCATTTAAATTTTGGACTGAAATGTTACTATTCAGGCATCCTGTTCCATTCCAGAGGGCATTTACGACTACTTACATCAGGCAGCAGACTTCACCAAGTATCTAACAGCAATAGCCAGGGTTACCATTCTTTTTACTATGTTACTACTCTCATATTTTTGGCAATTTAAGAACTAATTATGCAAAAGCAGTCTTGCTTTTGTAAATTGTCTGGCCAATTGTATATTG
The DNA here is from genome assembly GCF_040412425.1 of Macrobrachium rosenbergii. Taxonomy (NCBI): domain Eukaryota; kingdom Metazoa; phylum Arthropoda; class Malacostraca; order Decapoda; family Palaemonidae; genus Macrobrachium; species Macrobrachium rosenbergii. Next base: position 50,555,900 of record NC_089783.1, on the reverse strand, counting down.
AGTGACTGATGGATTTAATATTGAGTTATCTGGCATCACAAAAAGGTCCCTAACACCAAACATTTTTAGTGAAATCAATCTTCTCAGAAAAGGTATAAAATGGTAACAAAAATAAAATTCAATTTGTATGAAATTTTCTTATATATTTTTGATAAAAAAAACTATAGAAATAGAGTGCAGCAGATGCAACTATCGCTTCAACACTACATGCTTAAAAGAGGTTCTTCTGTGCACATATAAATAAGAAATTAAAAAAAAATTGAAATCAGGAAGGCTCTTAAGGTAGTATGTTACTTACAATGCTATTTTAAAATAAATTATATTTTGTTATGGAGTCCAGCTCCTTCTATAAACTTAAAAATACCACTATGATTAAAATTTACTTCCCCTCCACATATTTTAAGGAGATAAGGTCACTGGCATTGCATTATGACATTCAGAAAGTAAATATCTCCTCAGGTCATCAAGACTGGGGCAAACTACCAAACAGTCATCACAGGAGGTTGCTTGGATTGTTTGTCCATCAGAACTCTAAATGTCAAACAAATGCATCTACAGTTAGTTAGTTATAAATGATTTGTTTAACCAGACCTCAGTATTCCTCAGACAACATATATAGGGTATCCCATCTCCTTGGCCTATCATTGTAGACCCATGGGAGAGATGATTTGGTAATTTCCAACATTTTCTGGTTACTGCCAACCAGACTTACCAATGGGATCTGTCAGGCTTCCTTTACTTTCATCTGGACTGCTGGGAAGGCCAATAGTAAATACCATATATATACTCATGTAACATGCATCCTCGCATAGTGTGCAACCCCAAATTTTCCCCATAAAAAATTATTTTATGTCTCATGTATCATGCACGTTCCTATTTTGAGAGCTTCAATTCATAAGGCTGGAGGCTCAGCGTGCTAACAGCTGACGTGAGTCATATGGGTGTGTGCTGCTATTCAAATTATTTTTCTTAGAAATCCCAACAACTGACCATAGAAAATCCCAAGATTAACAAAAAAAAACCCTCAAGATAAAAAAATAATTGTACATCTGCCAAGCCTTAGAGTCCTAAATAATCAATCTCTCTCTCTCTCTTAACTTTGCCTGCTCACAAGCTTATTGATGAGGCATTAATTAGCATTTAGTAATTAAACCATAACACTGAAAGATATATATATCTAGCAAACAAAAAAAAGGGAGATAATTTAGGACAGAATGGCAATCCTACACTCCCTGGTGTCTGGGAAACACTGCCTAGCTGTAACCATCTTGACAGAAACATGAATTTGAAGCACATGATAGATGGGTATCCAAAGCTTTTAGTGGTGCTCACACAGCAGGTCTACTGAATTTCTTCTGTCAGTCTGACAAAGACTATAGTATATGAGACATCTGAAGATTATGAATGTAGGAAATATGTGAATGACAATTTTGGGATCAAATTAACTGGTAACATAAAAGCTATGTGAAGGTATGGAACCACTTCCAAAGCATGTTAATGGCTGGAGACCAGAGCAAAAACTCATTGATGATGTCAAGCATAGTATTTTATTATCATTAGGTAGTTTAACAAGTCCACTGCCCACACATTCTTTATCATACCAGCTTTTGAAGTACCAATGTAACATGCTGTCTTAGGGTATTGTTTGTATACTCATATGAAAAGAAGTTAACATTAATAAGAAAGGCATACAGTATATACTTTTAGGAGAAAATCCTTAAAATGACCAAATTAATGAACTTCTCACTTAAAATAGCATGCTAAAAAAATCTACATAACAGTGAGCAACAGCTTTGAGAGTACCCCATGTACTAGAAAAAATTTGGCTAATACAGCTTATATTAAGGATGTAATACTATTAAAATTAAGATAATGAGCAAAGAAATATCCCTGGATTTTTATCTATAAAATAAAGCAAATCCCAAAGAAATGATAAAGCTGTAGGTACATGGCATACCGTAAGTATAAAGTGTCTGAAGGCCTCCACAATTATTACATACCTGTCCTGTATCTGTTAAAAACATGGAGTGATCTGGCCCTGTTGACACTTTGATGACATTACTCTGGAGCAATCCCTTTACAGGGCGTGGGGTGACGACTGGGGAAGTGATTTCCAGCCCCAGCCTGCCTCCATGACCAATTCCACAAGCATACACCCGACCACTGGTAGCCAAGAAAAGTGTATGGAACTTGTTTAAAGCAACATCAGTAATAACTTGCCCTTCACGGTGGAAAAATTCAAGCCATCCTGGTGATGTCCGAGTACCCTGATGAGCCTGTATGAAACATGAATAGAAAAGTTAAATAAACCAGGTTGTTATTATTATTATTATTATTTATTATTATTATTATTATAAATTAATTTAATGAGACATTTAGAGTCATTCTTCGAGGCTAACCCAAAAGGAGTTGTTCTTGGAAATAAGGAGGAAACTGGAGCAAATTGAAGTTTAAGTACTGAAGCTGAACAACTAAATAAGAAGAGACCAAAAGGAAAGGCGGAAAGCAATGCCCGAGTTAAAAACAAAACCTTTTTCAACACAAACTCATAACTTTAAGGTACAGTAATCATTTGTGAGTAGATGCACTCTTCCAGACACTCCTAAATAGAAGAATCCTATTGTCAATTTCATTCCATCTCACCAATGTAGGTTTTAGGTAGATGTGGCAATACATATATCTAACTCTCAACTGGTTGAGATCAATGTTTCCGATATCATTGTCTATTTCTTCAGTAATTCATCTGAATGCTTATACAGTATATATACAAACAACCCTCACACCTTCTAATATAGATTATAAACACGATCTATATTAGATCATGTTTATATTGATAATATAACAACACTAGCACACAAATGACAAACTTTTATCAAATAGTCTACACGGATAAAACAGAAATGATCAATGGGCTTTCAATGCTTGTTTCACCTCATTGTTGGTAAAATGAAAGACTCCTGGCTATGTAAGTGTAAATATTAATAGGTACAGTATTTCAATTATTTCTTCCATGTAAATTACATGAGTACGTTTACATTTAAAATAGCAGGATATACTATTGTCTGACACTGTCTGGGGTAGGTGAAAAGAACAGCTACTGCAACATTGACTGAAAAAGTCAGAAATCTCAGATAATGCATAGCAATGGCATTCCAATTTTCTTTTCAGAATAGGCTACTTTACACCTTTATACAATTTTTCTTAAGAGCAAACATCATTTTAATACCTCAGTGACTGGGCAATTTCATGAGTAGTTTGCCAAATAATTTATTGAGCATAATTGGAAATCTCAACTTTGTGTGAAGATGCCATAAGGCATAAAAGGTTAGCATAGACTTACTTTTTTTTAAAGGCACTGGAATGATACTTAGATAGAATAAATAAACAAAGGTTATAATAAAAAACTAATTTTAGCTGATATGAAATGAAAGTGTGCTTTAAAGAAGGCCAGTAAAATCAGACATCTGGTAAATCAATAGTATGAGCATATCTTTTGTTTACCAATGCTCTGTGTTCTAGCAGTCAGTATCATTAAAGATTATTTCTCCAGTTTATCTACTACACAGATATAACTTTGGTATCAAAATGAAGTTATTTTTATATTCATGCAATGAAATTTTACACAGACTAAAGTCTGGATGATAAAGAAACCCGGGTAACAAGAAAACCAGTAAGAGGAGCAACTCAAAAACTCCCAGGCCAAGAAGATAACAGTTTTGGGGTACCCTGGGTTCTGCCATCGTTGGAGAACTAACAAAATTACTTCCAGAACACCAACAGGGTGAGCGTAAGGGATACCTAAAATCGACCAATGCTGTGGCAATTGCATAAGCAGGTACTTCATGCTGAAGCATGCCCCGTCATACCAATATCTTTAGAATGACTGGTGTCCTATGAGTAACTGCCAAAACTTTGCTGGTAGATAGAACAGATAGAATACAGAATTCAGGCCAAAGGACCTATGAGGCCATTCAGCGCTTAAACGGAAATTGAGTTAAAAGGTTTTTAAGTTGTAACAGGAGGAAAACCTCACTGTTGCACTATGAATCAATTATTAGAAGTGGAAAGTAAGATGGCAGAAAGAGAATATGAACTGAGATTAAGGGGAATGAAAGGGGTTGCTGCTAGGGGCCAAAGGTAAGCTGCAAAGAACTTTCAGTAAATCCCACAGTGCATCGCACGAGTTGCACTTATGGTACTAGCCCCTTTCGGAGAAAAATTTGCTGGAGGAACTGACTGACACCAATTCTCTAAATCACTATAAAGAGTCTAAGATAAAGTACAATTGTGCAGTTGAACATTTCTTGGCAATGTTTCAATTTGGTGTTCCTGGATCCACTTCACACCGTTAATGCTATTTATGATGTGGGTTTGTGATAAAAAACACTAATTATACTACAGTTTTTCTTCTTACATCACTTACCTGACCTAAATTATAATTGGAATTGCTTCCCCATACATAGACATGTTTTGGCAGAGAAAACGTGAAAGAAACTAGTTGAGGTCTATCAAAATTTATGTGATCTAATGGTGTCAGGGCATCATAATCCAAAGCAGAAATGTTTGCTCCAGCCTGCAAATAAAAAAATTAGTGTTTCAGAACTTTAAGGATAATAATTTATGAATAACATACAAATAAAAAATAAGAACTGTCAAAGCAACAATGTTCACTCAACAATTTCATTGTCACACTATGATTTTGCACCCATAGCAATATAGATTATATATAATTTATGTATAACCTTACTTTCATATGTAATTTCAATCTAATTGATTTCCAAAATTTATTCATCCTGCCCATTTTTTTTTTGCTTTGGAATTTTTAGTCTCTCCAGATTTAAATTGAGACAATCTGTACCAGATCCGGTTATTCCTAAATATTTGAAGGATTCACCCTCATTAATCATTTCTCCATCAAATGTTATTTGGTCCATTTGTGCATTCTGTCTTCTTTACTGTACAGTGCTTCTGTTTTCCTTAAATCTATTTCAAGCTTTGTAAACTTATTCAACTCTAAGCTATATATATATATATATATGGATTTCTTCCTCAAACTAACTGACAACATGCATAATATTTTCTTTATAACCGAAGTAGTTGAAATGCTGCCATGTTACCAAATTCAGTCAGATCACTTTTGTTTTATTATCCTACCTGTGACTTCCAATTCCCATAAGGAGTAAAATTCAATTCATACCCCTGTAACTCTAAGTTTTCTTCACATAAATTCGAATGCCAGAAATTTCTCAAAAACTCTGTAGCCGAAAATATTATATGAGCAAAATCATGATAAAACCTCTTACCATCGTATTCATGAACTAAAAGTAGAACAAGATCCAGGCTACACTAAAATTTTGGGAATAATTGCAACAAATTAAACCCTTCATAACATTTTCAACAAGCTTACCTTTATCAACGCTATAGCCACATGAACATGGCCATAAAATAAAGCTCGATGTAAAGGTGTATAACCGCTTTCAATGTCCTTCTGGTTTAAAGGAACCCCTTGTGCCAACAACCAACGAACAACCTAAAACAATGAAACAAAATTAGTCTCCTCTGGACCATAAAACGTGACATTTTTTCTAAATTCATATAAACACACTGATGTGGGGTGGATATAAACAATCCCATAACACATTCATTCTTGATATGGATATACAGTAAAGCCCCGTATTTGCATTCTCACGATTCGCGGACTCACGTATTCGCAGATTTCTCTGTGGAACGTATCTACCCATTATTCGCGGAAAATTCGCCCATTCACGGTATTTTTCACTGAGAAATATTCACTAATTACTGTATTTTCATATTTTCATGACTAAATGCACTTTTTGTGATAAAACATTAAAATACTCAGGTATAAGCATTTTTAGAGGGTTTTTCTTGTGTTTGAACTATCAAAATAGGCAGTTCAAAAAGTTTTTAGAGGGGTTTTAAGTATTCATGGATTTTAGCTATTAGGGGGGGTTTGCTGTATGCATCCCCCATGAATGCAGGGGATTTACTGTATATATACAGTAAACCCCCATATTTGTGGGGATAAGTACCACATCACCCCCAGCAAATAGCTAAAATCCACGAATACTAAAAACCTCTAAAAATGCTAATACCTGAGTATGTTAATAGATTTACCACAAAAAGTGCTAATAGTCATGAAAATGTCAAGAAAATACATTAATTAGTGAATATTTCTCGGTAAAAAATACCGCAAATAGGCAAATTTTCTGCGAGTAATGTGTATATAAGTTCCATAGAGAAATCTGTGAATCGATGAGTCCGCGAATTATAAGAATGCAAATCGGGGAGTTTACTGTATATATATGTATACAGGCAGTCCCCGGTTATCGGCAGGGTTCCATTCCGACAGCGTGACGATAAGTGAAAATCGCCGATTCGTCAGCGCCGATAACCGGTGATCGGCACCTCAGTTAGGTATATATCAGTGCCAATACTCAATTATTGGTATAGATAAGCAGAAATCAGCAATTTTTGGTGCCAAAAACTGCCGACTTTCATCGCTAGGCAAGCCCCATAAAACCGGATTGTCGATAACTGAGCCTGCCGTTAACCGGGGACTGCCTGTGCATATATGTATATTTATGCTGTATACATATATATACAGTCAACCCTTGTTAAACCGGACCCTTTTAATCCGGATATCATATAAGGGTCAGCCGATTTAAAATTCATAAATGTTCAACCACGATTTACGACGGTTACTGTTCCTCCACTCGTTGCGTACCATCTGCCTTTTTATTTACCAAATGTAAATAAAAAACGTTTCATTTATATTTCTATTCTATATATACTGTTCTGTATTGATACTGTACTAAACTGAAATGCTTTTAACTTGTAACCAATTTAACTTGCGCACAGTACATACCACCATTAAGAAACGCTATTGTATGGAATGGTAGGAAGTATCGCAGCCAATCACTGAGCATTCACAGTTTTACCTATCTGCTGCCTGACTGGTAGCTACAGTACGATGCTTTGTATGTTTTTTAGGAAAGAAAAGACATGACAAAGGTAAACTTTACAAAGACAAAAGCTGTTAATGAACAATACTTGTGTTTACATGGCAATGACTTGAGAGAGAGAGAGAGAGAGAGAATTGCCAGTTCCCTCTATGCAGTGTAATTCTATCTATATTTACGTGGCAAATGACATGAGAGAGAGAGAGAGAGAGAAAATTGCCAGTTCCCTCTATGCAGCGTAATTCTATCCTCGAAAGATTAAAGAGAAGAATTTTTTTTGAAAGGTATGTCAATGCCACATTAGTAAATATCTTCTGAAGCAAAAAAAAAAAAAATTGTAGCTGAAAAGTCTCTGAACCAACAATTCTGCACTCAAAGTAATAAGAAGGAATTTATTCTATTCTTCATGTACAGTAATCAGTAAAATACATACACTATTAAAAACTACATATTGTATTCAAAACACACGCACTTATGTCATAGTCAGCTTCTCTGAGCAAAACGTTCTTTCCCAGACAAAATACAGCTAAAATCTGAATGGCTGGCTGGTTGCCATGGAGATCTGCTAGCCAATGACAGCCCTCTACTTCTGTTCTATTTATAGACATATGTCATGACGGAACTAAGTTTGAACGTTGCCATGATCGTGATTATTTGACTGCTGATGGCAAAAATTATTCAATAATTTTATTTATATAATTATTTCTTCATGAAAACAAGAATCACCAACAACTTTAACTTTGGTATAGTGATATGAAAAATCCCACAAAAGTCTGTCGCAGTGGTGCATCACCACTTGCGAATCCTATTCCTGGACTGTCCTCAGATTTACGACTGCAAACTGATGACGACATTGCAAACTGATGATGACATTGCAAACTGATGACGACATTAATAACAATTAAAAACAACCCTTCCCAAGATCAATATGATGAAATGTATTTTATAGTCTTACTTATCGTTAAAATTCACAAGTTGAATTACAATGATTTTGATCATGTATATTTTTCCATTTTACAGAATTTTTTTGTTGAAAACAAAATGTGTTGGAGAACTTATGGTCTTAATTGTCCCACTATTACTGATGGTCTTAATTATCTCACATTCACTTAACAGCATATTAATATATAAATAATAATAAACAGCTGGCACAATAGTTTTCTTTTCAGAAAACTAAAAGGTGTTCAGCAATCATATTCATTCATAGCAAAAAGGGACAAGTGACAGAAAAATGAACAGCATCAAAGACTACAGAGAATGTGATATACCTAAGTAAAATACAGGAGGAATGTAGATTGGGATGATTCACTAATTCAAAAATGATTGTCATGAATTAAAAGGCAAAACTTTGAGGAAAAAACAACAAGGGTTTTTCATACAAAAGACATTACGATATTGGTCAATTTCACCAAAAGTGGTGCTCAGTGACAAGACGCACATTCAGCTATGAATAGAAAGTTTTCACCTTCTTCTATAACAGTTCTGGGTAGTATAATGTACCACTTAAACACTACTCACCTTCCTCTTTCCACAGGATGAAGCTGTGTGCAGGGCAGACCTTCCTGAAGAATCAGCTACTAAATGACATCTGTGGCATATATTCTGAAAAAAACGTGAGGTTAACTTAAATACCCTTCATCACTGATTATTCAAGCAATTACTGTGCTAGACAAACATATAAGAAATTTAAGAGCACAATGGATAATTTACTGACTTTATGAGAAATTTCTTAAGTGAATATTACAGGTTCCATCTTGGTTTTCAATGCGCTGTGCATGGTACATGTATAGTATGTGTATTTCAAAAAACCAGCTTTGAGAATCACCTTCATATATGCAATGGCCTGCAAATCTGTGCCTCGTATGATGGCTGCTGTGATCTGAGCACCATGCTGTTGAGAACGGCACCCAGGGGAGCACTCAAAGCTGTATGACTTACTCATCTTGCTTGCTGCATCAGGCCTACCCACGTTTTTATAGACATAGTAGTCTTCTTTACACAATAAGCTGTTCAAAGGGTGTGTTGCAGTCTCCAGCACTCTACCGCCTTTTTCAAGTGTTTTGCTGGAGAATCATCATAACAAGGTGTTTAAGGGAACCATCCACAAGTTGTTGCCTTTAAAATTTTCTAGCAGCTTCACACCAAACCTACCTTCTCTCTAGATACATTCATTACTGTCAGTGAACTGAAGGAGGAAACCCAAGGTTTTACTGATCCTGTATTGTCAAAAAGTCATGAATCTTTACAAGTTCAGTTAAAAGATCATTCTCCTGAAGTCCTGCCTCAGGATACACAGCCAAAAATATGAAAGACATAAAGAGTTAAGTCACAGATTTGTGCTTTCAGAGTTTAATCTAATCACACCAAACTATTGAACACTGTCACAACACTGCACAACTATGCTCTGGTCCAGAAGATGTCTTTCTGTTTTGAAAATCACAGAGCCAAAACAAGTGACGGTCTGTATGCAGTATACAACCGATGATATACACCTTGAAGCAAACTACACTCTTTGAGTTTGAGCACCTTCTGTCATATGGCACATATCACAGTTGAAAAAACAAAGTCCAGTACAGTGCAGGTGGCCACAGCAATGTAACTTGCTTCAATTCACACTTCACTGAATATTGTACAGTATTCCACCACACATACAAGCTTTGAAAATTCTCGTTTCTGGCCTCGCAAATTTTCACGAAGTGGCAGTGTAGTTTACTGCATTTGCATGAGCACAGGGGAGCCACCAATCAGCCATGGACCCCATATGGGGTCCCCTCCTTCGCTCCCCCGCTCTTAGGCAGCCATAATTGTTGTGGGTGCCTGAAACAATACAACTGCAATTAATACCATGTGACATCACACCTACTATAATATATCATACATTAAATCACCCAGATTTTTATCATATATAAACATATAAATAAAAATACAATTGAAGAATTACATCTCAAGGAAATAAATATATCTGTAAAAGAGTATTATTTTTGTACTGCTAGGTGAACTTATCCATACAACAAATTTACTGTGCGGTGACCTTACTAGAATAACAAAATTTTAAAGTACTATAATTTGTATTGTTCCTAAGTAAAAAAAAAAAAAAAAACAGCCTTTAACAAAATTTACTCTAAGCTCGAGCTGGAATGTTTATTGAAATTAGCAATAAGTTCATTAACTGGTGGTTATGGGAGGGTGAATGGGGGATCATCCATCACACAAAGCAGGTTGGTTGAGTTGGGATTAAGATAAAAGCCTCTCGCTTGTATACCTAGGAAAAATACAAATCACTTTAAAAATTTACTTGTTCCTATGGAAATACAAACCACTGCCTTTTATATAGGTGACTTATTTATCAGGAAAAGTCGTCCTTGACAACTGCCTGGAGATGAATCCTACTTGGAACTGTTATACTCCCAGTTACATATATGAGCAGCGGATGCAGTAACTCCTATAACCCCCTGCTCGGTCTGGCATATGGAATGACAGAGCATTAGGGCCCTGGTTGTGAGTGAGACTGCTTGAGAGATGGCAGCGACTCGCAAAAGGAAAACACTGCAGAACATGAAATCCCCAAAAGGGTATTCAAGACAGATGTCAGCTAATTCCGTCTAATACCTGTGTTTCAGAATCCAGCCCTACCCATGCCCTCCCTCCCCATCTTGTTAAAGAGAAAGGGCAGAGGGTGACAAATCTTATGGGGTATGCTAGATCATTCAGCACTGAAAGGGAAATTGAAAGTAAAATGGTTTAAAGGTGAAACAGGAGAAAACCTCGCAGTTTCACTATGAAACAATAGTTAAGAAATGGCGGAAATTAAGAAGGAAGAAAGGAAATACGAATGGAGGCACAATAAAAGAGATGCAAGGGGCCGAAGCAACACTGCAAAGATCCTAAATTAATGCCTACAATGCATTGCATAAGAAGGTGCACTCATGGCACTAACCCTCCATGGGGTACGTTAGGTTAAGTTAGGATGTATTTGGTGTCACTGTAAATGCTACAGTAACCTAACAGTCTACCACAATCAATTTTACGAATTATTTTCTCGTGATTTAAAGTTTTAAGCCTGGGCTTTGCCACAAGAAGTCGTGCATGATTCAAGAAGCATATAATTTTCAGCTGCTCCTCTCGTGCATTTTGACATATGTCACCACTGCCGTGTCTTGTTACTCGTTTTTGTTGCCCCAAAACAAAACCCCGGGTTTCCCACTCAGGTCCCAACTACCAACAGTACCGGCGCCATAAAAACTAATGGTCAGTACCTCATAAAATACAAATAAAGCACTTATAAATATATTCGGTTCAAATTCATTCGAAAACCTTACAATTAACCCTGGACTATCGAGGACATCCATGCCCTGCATCCCCCTCAGAGACCTTAACCAAGGGACACACCATATCATCCACTCTGCCATTTACCAAAACTGTCATTGATTCATATGCAACGTGGTGGAAAGTAACGGCTCATACCTTAGCTACTACTTGGATTTCGTCAGTGCACCGGCTTCAGTAACAGAAACAGCTGTCATGGGATATTCGTCGAAGTAATTCGTAAGTGCCATGATGTTTATAACAGCGGATGACGACTTCTACGAGCAAGGAAGTGGTGTCGACTCCGGGAGCATTCACTACAACTTTCAGGCCCAAAATAAGGCCTGTGAAAACTTACACTTGCGATGAAAGCAATGCATAGATCTAATTTTTATCACGAATCGTTTTTATTCCAGCCAGATATACTTAATTTATAATTGTAAATAATATACAGATTATGTTAAGGATCAGATTTGCTCTGTAAATGTTATGTAAGGAATGGGACACGCTAATTTTATATTATCTAAACACCCTCAGAAAATGCACCAGATTACGTGAGCAGCTTTCGTAGATAATATTAGCGTATAGGTAGCTGAAATATTCTAATCACTGGGTTTGTTTTCCTTAGGTAGCAAAGATAAAATGAACATTCGATTGCCTATTCAAGTAAAGCGAGATTAGATACAGTGGTCATTAGCTCTCATAATATTTATTGAAATGGGTAAAGGTCAGTCTTCATCATCTGGGTTTAAAGATAAAAAATAATTATAAACAAAATGGACCTGATAATGTTGAAATGATTCCTCTGGAAGGAAAATAATCACAAACATATCTAATCTTAAACCGATGACGACGCAAAGAATGGTGCCTAAAACTTGCTTCCGTATTTAACACCTGAGGTTTTTACTTGCATAAGTTGCTGTAACTAACTTGTAGGTGTCACTCTTAGCCAATATCTGCTGCCCCCGCGACGATCTATAAAACTGTAAATTCTCCTTGAAATGAGCCCAGCGATCGACTGGTTGCGGTATCTGGGTGACGTCATCATCCCATGCCACCTAGCAAGTAGAGGTTGTGGAAATTATCCCCACATATGTCCTTACCTTTAAATCAATTCGTAGTCTTGAGTATAAAAATTTTTATTCTTTTCATCAATGTCTTTTATATGGATTATATCATTTATCGTTTGGCTCGACTGTATGGTTTGTCAACATGTAAAGTTTGTAACATTGTTGCGTGAGGTTTGCCTAAGAATTGCGTATGGTTTGCCAATTATTTACTTCAGCTAAGTTGTCGTGACAGCGCTAGCAGTTTTGCAGGTTTCAATGGAAAGTGTATCGAAAAAATAAAAAAATAATATATATATATATATATATATATATATATATATATATATATATATATATATATATATATATATATATAATGCATGCATGTATATATTTTCCGGATTTGGAGTAGTCTGCTGTTTTGGGCGATTGCTCTGACAACCCATGCAGCTCTGTTTGCACAGGAACCCCATCTCTCTCTCTCTCTCTCTCTCTCTCTCTCTCTCTCTCTCTCTCTCTCTCTCTCTCTCTCTCTCTCTCTCTCTCTCTCTCTCTCTCTTACTTACTATCCATAGTTTTTATAAGTTGTGAATCGAATAGATTTTATGAGGGTCACTCTTAGGTGGGCTTGTTTATACAAGCAAGTGAAAACGTGTATATAACTAATATATACTACTGAACTGCAGAGTTTACTTATTCATTTTAATATTGCTAAATATCTCCATACAGTGTGTGTGTGTATGTTTTTATTTGTGTGTGTGTGTGTGTGTGTGTGTGACGGACAAACAGACAGGAAGATTGACAGATATAGCACAAGCTAGACCAACAGACATTCCTCGGAAATGATGTGTCTTGTACAGTGTAATTACAATTCCATAGACCAAGCCATATAAACAACAATGCGGCAGTAAAGTATTTCCAGAAGGTTTAAATTTACAGAATCCGCAACATACTGTGTGTGTGTGTGTGTGTGTGTGTGTGTATGTCTGACAGATGTGTCTGAGAGAGAGAGAGAGAGAGAGATAATATAGTTTTTCTCTTTTTCCTAAAGCAAGAGCCCGTGCCAGCACAAGTCTGGCTTAATCTGATACAAACGAATTCTTTTTTTCTCCTTCCGCCCTTATTGTGATGCACAACATTTGTCTTCTATACCACCCAAGCTATCAGGCCAGTGGAGAGAGAGAGGTAGGCTGTAGGTGAAGCGAAGAGGCAGATGTTCCCTACGCCTGAAGTGTTGTGGACGGTGCACTGTAATCACGATGACTGAGTAAATGTTGACAGGAAGTGTGGGATAGGGACGGTTGTCGGCGTTGTTGTTTTAGTTTAAGCTGGTCTTACATCATCACGGGCTCTTGCAGCCCGTAAAGAGACTGGAAAAAAAATAATACGAAGACTGTGTCCAAGAATTAATGAGTATTTATCGAAACGACAGTCTCTTGGATTCATATAATCTTAATTCTGCTTTTTAGTATAATTAATTAAAATACGTGTTATATGATGCGACGTTTGATATTTTATTGTATAATAAAATATTTACTGCAAGTTTTGTATATCGCGGCGCCGCGGGAAAAAATTTGTATCATCTTAATATTATTACACGTCTGTGCTCTTATCTTAGGTGACGTGTCTGAATGATTTCACTATTACCACTTCGATCTCTCTCTCTCTCTCTCTCTCTCTCTCTCTCTCTCTCACATACACACTCTTTATATATATATATATATATATATATATATATATATATATCTATATATATATATATATATATATCTGAATATAAGAAGGCCCATAAAACACTACTTTGTTGAAACCATATACACACAGCTTCTGCGCTATTTATATATATATTCTACCAGTAGCTAGTGCCCGAAATATATGGTTTCAACGTTTAATAGTGTTTATATATATATTATATACATATATTACAGGAAAAGACATTCATATATATATATATATATATATATATATATATATATCTGTGTATATATGTGTGAGTATATATTTATATATACATACATATATGTATATAATTTATATATTTAGAAATATATATATATATATATATATATATATATATATATATATATGTATATATATTTATATATTTAGATATATATATATATGTATATATATACAGTATATATATATATATATATATATATATATATATATATATATATATATTAGAGAGAGAGAGAGAGAGAGAGAGAGAGATGAAGAGGTAATAGCGCAAGAATTCATACGCATCACCTAAGATAAGAGTCTAGAAGTGCAATACTGAAAGTATAAGATTTTCTCGACCGCACCACCACAGTATGCAAAACTCACGTTCAGTATTTCGTTACATAATAAAACATCAAAATTTTTACTATGCATCATGTACCTTAACTAATCAGACTAAGAAACAGAATTAAGGTGATATGAATCCAAGAGACTATTCTGTCGATATTCGTTGACTTGGATCACCTTTTTACTGTCTTTTCGAGCGGGAATTTTATTTATTCTGATCACATATCCCGAGCCAATTCTTATTTGACGATTTTTTACGTTTGTGTGAACTCTTTGGCACCCGGTCGACACATTCATCGCGGATATATGTGTGTGTATATATATATATATGTATAAATATATATATATGTATATATATACATATATATATATATAAATATATATATATATATATATATATATATATATATATATTTATATATATATATATATATATATATATATATATATATATATATACATTTACATTATAAATATTAAGACACAAATATTTAATATATATATATATATATATATTTATATTACAAATATTTATACAAATATCATTTAATATATATAAAATACCTTCGACATCAAACTAATACTGAACGAGAGATACATCATTGATGACACGGAAAACTGAAATATAAAACCGAAGATGCAACGATCGTGAAGGACACGACATACTTGTGAGTTAGGGAAACAGAAAGAAAAAAATATGCTTCCGGAATTTTAGAGAAGTGCTTCTTCAAAGCAGACAGCTAGCAAATATGCAAAACCAGCGGGAAGTATAAGATGTAGCGAATTAAGGACTGGGAAAGCACTCTGAAGCCTTATAAGTATATCTTAGTTTTACCAGACCACTGAGCTGATGAACAGCTCTCCTAGCGACGGGACCTGCAGCTTATTGTGGAATGCGAACCGCATTACGACGAGAAATGAATTTCGACCACCATAAATAAATTTCCTCTCATTCTTCATTGGCCGATCGGAGAGTCGAACGCTGGGCCAGCAGCGTGCTAGCCGAGAGCTCTACCCACCCCTCCAATGAAGAACTAAGAGGAAGCCTTATGCTTTCACCACCAGTTATGCATGCGGTAGGGATAAAGAAGCGAGTAAAACAAGGAATAAGCAGCTTTCAGCTCATGACAAGTAAGCTTATAATGTGAATCTGAAATGGGAGCTTCACGCAGCTAAGCATTAAGCACGAAAAAAAAAACAAGTAAAAAATGCGCCGAAGTTTCTTCAGCGCAATCGAGTTTTCTGCGTAATCAAGGCCATCGAAAATAGATCTATCTTTCGGTGGCCTCGGTATAATGCTGTATGAACCGCCGCCCGTGAAACTTAAACCACGGCCGTGTGGTGGCCTGTCCTATATCGTTGCCAGAATCACGATTATGGCTAACTTTAACCTTAAATAGAATAAAAACTACTGAGGCTAGAGGGCTGCAATATGTTGCGTTTGATGACTGAAAGGTGGATGATCAACATACCAATTTGCAGCCCTCTAGCCTCAGCAGTTTTTAAGATCTGAGGGCGGACAGAAAAAGTGCGGACGGACAGACAAAGCCGGCACAATAGTTTTCTTTTACAGAAAACTAAAAACAACTGCTGTATCTAAATCATTCACTGGCTAAAAATAAAAATAACATTTTCCATAAACTAACGATGAATCAGTATGAGAATTACAAACTTTGTGGGTAAACTGAGTTGAAGAGTACATAAAAGACAGAAGCAAAACTCGCGCACAATACGGCCGTAAGGAAACATCAGTTACGCCGCTCAGGAAATTAATGAGATTCATTTGAACAGAAAAAGAAGAATGGAGAGATAACTTCATAGCTCATTTTGTCTATACAAATTTAAAACAAAATATCATTAAGAAGCACACTGGTAGGAAAATTAGAACTTGATGAGAGGGAAAGAAACAAAAGAGAAAATACACGATGTTTACTATGCAGGGAAGAAAATGAAGCTTCGGAAGATTATTTGCCGTAATTGTTCAGCACTGTGAAAATTAACGAATGCGTAAAAAAAATTGTTTATCAACATTCATAGTAATACAAGGAACAGATTATTGCCAATATTCTTATTTTGCTAAAACTTAGAAAAGTGATAGAGACAATGACTAGTGAATGGATTGTAAAACAGTAGAAAGGAAGTTAATCAATGTACACTGGTAAGCCGTTGTAAAGGCCTGCCCCTACTGTTAATACTACAACAGCTACTGTTAGTACGCGCCAATCAAATTTTCCCGTTAAAACCAAACAAAAGAAACCATTGCAATGAAGGTATAAGTAGGCATATATATATATATATATATATATATATATATATATATATATATATATATATATATATATATATATATATATATATATATATATATATATATATATATATATATATATATATATATTCACTTTATTCACACTTTATACAGAAAACTAATAGCCACTTTATACATCTATAGAGAATGTTGTTGTTGTTGTTGTGTCAGATTTAGCTGGCCTTGTGCCAGCACGGGCTCTTGCCCCTAGAGCAGCCCGTAACTCTATGTTGATGAGTCTGTGAGATGGGTAGGTCAGACGAAAACTTTATCATGATGCATGAAAGTGATTTTGGTGGATATACAGAAGGCTAATTGGCAAAGCGTCAAGACCCCCTACACACACTGCTATTCACCTTTATCTTGCATACTGTCTCACCCTTCCTGGGCACTGAGTCTCTACCTTTCCAGTGCCTCTTTAACGCCATCTATTCACCATTTTCTAGGTCTCCCTCTCCACTTTGCTATCAACCATCCTGTCACCCTCCATTCTTCTTATATGACCAATCATCTAAGAATATTCTGGTCCATTCTCACACTTATACTAATTTTACTGCATCATATATATATATATATATATATATATATATATATATATATATATATATCCTAACACATACTAACTTTACTGCATTATATATATATACAATATATATATACATATATATATAAATTTCTGACTCACATCAGGATCGAACCCAGGCCTTTCAATTGAAAGGCAAGGGCGATGCCCACTAGGCCATACATGTGGGCAGCGACCTTGCCTTTCAATTAAAAGACCTTGGTTCGATCCTGATGTGAGTCAGAAATTTATTTCTGTTCGACACGTGATTGCGTGTTGATTATTTCTAATATAATATATATATATATATATATATATATATATATATATATATATATATATATATATATATATATATATATATTGGAACATCAAGGTGTTTCTCTCAACAAGGGCCACTACAGGGAAACAACTACAAAAGTGTCGCCGCCATATTCACACTTTATTGAACATCTAAAGTGTGAATGAACCGTCAATGCAAACAACTCCCGCACAAAAAACTTATCAGCAAATATTAAACCCCAGGGCGCACAGTGAGCCATTCCTCTTTATCTTGAATGCACTCTTGTAATTTCTGGATATTAAGGTCCATGTTTATCAGTACCCGTTTCCAGGCTTCCATCTCCTCTTTCCTTCTTACTCTTCTGAATTATGTACACTATTTTCCCCAAATTACTGCTACTCACTTTTTCAAGATCATCAATCCATCCTTTCACCTGCTCTAATCTTTTCACCACTTCTATGAGTTCCTCATTGGCCGGGTTGGTATCGTTCTCGACTAGCACTCTGCTGGGCCCGCGTTCGAATCTCCGGCCAGCCAACGAAGAATTAGAGGAATTTATTTCTGGTGAGAGAAATTCATTTCTCGTTATGATGTGGTTCGGATTTCACAATAAGCTGTAGGTCCCGTTGCTAGGTAACCAATCGGTTCTTAGCCACGTAAAATGAGTCTAATTCTTCTGGCCAGCCCTAGGAGAGCTGTTAATCAGCTCAGTGGTCTGGTTAAACTATGGTATACTTAACTTAAACCACTTCTATGGGTCTCCATATTCATTAACTTTTCTATTATTCTTTTGCCATTCATCTTAACAGTTCAAGTATTCCCCTTTCATTAGTATTGAACATCTACACTTTGCTTCCATATGGGAGAGTGTAATCAACATGGCCATACATTCTCACCTTTGCCTCCATAGATAATTCCAGTCATTTTTTCAGTCTTTTCCCACACACCCTGATTCCTTTCTTGCTTCATCTATTCTATGACTTACTTCTTCTCTCCTCCTACCATCATCCGTTATGTTTCCTCCCAAATACTTATACTAATCAAGTGTTTCTAATCTTCTAGCATCTATATTTACAATTATTAGCCATTATCCTAGTTCCATTTACGTTCAAAAATTTACTCTCTATTGCATTTACCCTTGAACTTTCACTTCTTGCAAAAACCTTCGAATTCTTTTACAAGTTTTTGTAGTTTCTTATCGTTATAATGTACGAACTGGTAACCAATCTAGTGGCATTTTTGTTCATGTGAGAGACGAAGGACATGTAATAAACTGGAAAGATACGGCAACATTGTATAAATCTAGTGATATTTTAGAGAGACTAATGATAAAACCATGTTTTATTGATAGAATTTAATAATATAAACCTCAGTCCTGGATTTTATAAAGTGGATAATGTTATGAAAAATAATATATTTAAAGAACCAACAGTTAAAAGAGCCTTTTCTCTCGTAAGACAACATGGTAATTACTCTTCATAACAGTGGTTTGTTTGATGTATTACCTAATTTTTACAGTAAATACTAGCAACTGGATAGTTTATCTTTACTCTTGTTTATGTATGCATTTTTTTTACTAGACGAATGTAATGTTACAGTGCTGTACTTTTTCCTCTCTGTTACTGTGATCTTGTCTTGAAATAAAGACGAAAACTCAGGGTCTACGATCTTTCCTTTCACCTTTTCCGGCGAGGGCTTCTTATATTTACTGATCATGTGCACTTATCGACCAACCCCTGCTCTTCACAATTATTTTTTTTCCTAGATCTTTACACTATGTCAGTTGTCCTTTCTCTGACTTTCATTTCACTCCATAGAAACCGAACGACTATGGAGACTTCACACCCTTTCCACAAACTAACTTTCACATCAATAGACACCCTTCCGTATGCTCATTCTAACCCACGCCCTGCTTCCATTATGAAAACTTGGAGTCGCTCCTATAAAAATATTTTCTATACTAGTCATTCCCGGAACCTTCCAGGTTGCCTCTCTATCAATTTGACCTTAACATTTTCTAGGTCCTTTCATTCCATGGGGGTTTTTTTTAACAAGAACTTGGTCATCGATTTCTTTCTTGTTTTTGAACCCACACTGAAAAATTTCTTGGGGGCACCAATTTTCTTTACAGTCTTTTCGATTTGACATCTGTTTTTATGTTATTACTTTCTAAATCAGTTATTAAAATTCTGCCTTTTTCTGGCATACTAGCCAAAGTTATGCCTAAATTTGATGGAAGCTGCCAATCTCGCCTTCACCTTTATGCAAAAGAATAATTATTATCCACACCTATTCCCCCAGAACCTTTCCTTCATCCAGCCATACACTACAAATACTGGTCAGCCACTCACTATACTATCACCTCTGCACTGCAGCAACCCACTCATAACCCTCTCAACTGCTGATGTCTTTCTATTATTCAACCTCTTAATTGCCTTAATTGCATTCACTTGTCTTAATTTCACAAGCATTCTCAACAGTAAGTGTTCCCACTCCTGCTCCATTCAGCTCTGCCCATCATCTCATATATATATTTGAATGTAACTATACTTGTAAACTTGTCTCTATGTATGTAAACTTGTGCTCTATAGAAATCTGGACCGCTTGGCCAATCTAGGCCAAATTTTGCAGACGGCCCTCATTTGATCCAAGGAAGGTTTTCGCATAGGTTTCAAACACATATCCCTGCCCCCTTCACTGAAACTGGCTGGTGCTGCTTGTAGACTTAGTAATTAATGTGGTAAATAAACTCTATGGGTTTATCATGGCTCATTTCATATACTCGAGACCATAGAAAAAGTATCTAAGAGGTAAGGAACCAGCTGAGGAAAATGAAAAAATTAAACTCTGTGAAACAGTGGGGTTACTATCTTACTGAAGGGAAGAAGCATTTTGTGTGTACCTTCCAAGCGTTTTAATGACTCCTTGGCTCATGTCTGCCCCTTATAGCCGATGGAGTAGATTTTTATTCTCTCTCTCTCAGAAGCAAGTACACACACACACACACATATATATATATATATATATATATATATATATATATATATATATATATATATATATATACATATATAAAAATGATAAAATGTATATATATAAATATATATATATATATATATATATATATATATATATATATATATATATATATATATATATATATATAACAATTCAAAGGAGTTGCAGGAAATTTTTTCTGACTCGTTCAGAGTCTTCCTGGCAGTGCTGGGTTGGTCACTAGTATATATATATATATATATATATATATATATATATATATATATATATATATATATATATATATATATATATATATGTATATATATATATATATGTGTGTGTGTGTGTGTGTGTGTGTGTGTGTGTGTGTATGCTAATTAGTAACCAAATTTATTTTTTTTTGCAATTAGATTTCGTAGCTGGGATAGTTTTGACAAAATGATTCAAAGTTTCTATTAATTTTTCTTAGTTGCCTAGATTAGCCTAGGATAGGCTATGTGTGATATTATCACTTTGGCAAGCACGGTGTTGTTTATACGTATTTACCGGTAAATATCCATAATTAATAATTTGTAAATTTATTTCTGAAATAATACGTTCTTAGATAGTTTTTTTACATTTCCTTATAAAATGTTCAAGTAAAATTATAGACACAAAAACCGCAAATACAAAGTTTGGCTCCATATTTATCTCAACTACTGAAGCCTTTTACATAGTCTATTTTTATCAATCATTGAATCAAAATAGTCTTGTTAAATGCATCGATAAAATGAGTTCCAAGTGTCGCAGGAGATTTTATGTTATATGACAAACTTACACTGCAGCTATAAAATTACTGGCAATAACGAAGCGAGAAAAAAAATATGGCTGCTAACAGTCAAACATCTTTACCGTCATCGTAGTTCTATATTTTTACTATATAACGTCAGTTAAGTGATTTCAATATTAACTTAGAAAGTAATCTTTCAGGTTTATTATTTTTCGTCTAACGTTTAAAAAT
>NC_089783.1:50521624-50529124 GCF_040412425.1 Macrobrachium rosenbergii | reverse complement strand
TTTGTAAGCTTTGGGTGAGGAGGAACCGTACTTGTAAGCTTTGGGTGAGGAGGAACTGTATTTGTAAGCTTTGGGTGAGGAAAAACTGTAGTTGTAAGCTTTGGGTGAGGAGGAACTGTATTTTGTTGGGTGAGGAGGAACTGTACTTGTAAGCTTTGGGTGAGGAGAACTGTATTTTGAGCTTTGGGTGAGGAGGAACTGTATTTGTAAGCTTTGGGTGAGGAGGAACTGTCTTTGTAAGCTTTGGGTGAGGAGGAACTGTATTTGTAAGCTTTGGGTGAGGAGGAACTGTCTTTGTAAGCTTTGGGTGAGGAGGAACTGTGTTTGTAAGCTAATAGAATGGAAATGTTAAGGATAACTTTGTTTCGGGTTTCATTGCAGCCATTTTTATTGATTTTTATGCTTAATCTGGCGTTACAATGCTGGCTATGATAAATTATGGTGCAGAAATGGAAAATGTCTTTGAGAGATTAGTTCCCTCTCTTTTTTTCTCTTGTTCTTTTAATATTACCGATGAATTAAGTATAGCCCAGATACTGAATTTTTCAATTTTTATCATCATTGTGCGTTGCCCTTAATATTTCATTCTAACTGCTAGGCTACGTAAAATAAGCCCACAGTGAGTGTCCCATTCCCATTAATAAACCTCTCTCTCTCTCTCTCTCTCTCTCTCTCTCTCTCTCTCTCTCTCTCTCTCTCTCTCTCATTTATTGAGACACTTTGTTTTTTTAGGTTATAATTATGTAAATTAAACCCATAATGGAAGTCCCATACATTAATTCCCCTCTCTCTCTCTCTCTCTCTATTCTCTCATTTTTAGGCTTTTTTTTATAATTATATAAAGTGTCTCAATGGAAGTCAATTTACTCTCTCTCTCTCTCTCTCTCTCTCTCTCTCTCTCTCTCTCTCTCTCTCTCTCTCTCATTTCTCTCTCTCTCTCTCTTTTTTAGTTTATAATTCTTTTAGTCTATAATTATAGAAAATTAAACACATAATGGAAGTCTCATGTATATACATTAATTCTCTCTCTCTCTCTCTCTCTCTCTCTCTCTCTCTCTCTCTCTCTCTCTCTCTCTCTCTCTCATTTATTGATACCCTTTTTATAGTTTATAATTTTATAAAGTGAACCCCAATGGAAGTCCAATTTACATTAATTCTTTCTCGTTTATTGAGACACGTTTTTTTAGTTTATAATTAAAGTAAACCCCCAATGGAAGTCCAATTTACGTTAATTTCTCTCTCTCTCTCTCTCTCTCTCTCTCTCTCTCTCTCTCTCTCTCTCTCTCTCTCTCTCTCTCTCTCTCTCTCTCTGTGTTCAATATGTGCCTCTTCATAAACGATCGAGAATGGAACTCGGGATGTAGCCTAACCTGAGGTTTGTAGTGGTCAGTTTCATAATCATTCGGTTTTCTTCCTTCAGTCATTTGTGGAAGTATCATCATTATCATGTACTTTACCCGGAATTAAATAGTCTACTTTAGGGTCTATAAATTTTGTTATTATAATATTTTGAGGCAAAAAAGAGGGTTACGACGAAGTTAGATTGCAATGTACATTTGGCGGTGCTGGTGTTGTCCAGCATGGAGCTGTTAATAGTGGTTTAGGATTTACTTGTTGCATAAGAATGTGCATGTTTAAGTTTTATTGAGTTCTTGTAATTGCATTCTATGCATGCATTATTTATACCTGTGTATATACAATGTGTGTATGTAGGAATTTGCATATGCACGCATGTATGCAAATGGAGAGGGAATGTCAGAAGTGACTGCAATCTTGGCTCGATGGGTTTAAGTATCCTGAAGATTTGTCAAATAGTACGATAGAAGAGAGGCAGAGATGACTGACACAAGAGTGGAAGGAGTTAGAGTAAAATTGATAATGCTTATGGAAGTAACTGTCTTCAGATATAAGGAAGGCAGTTGAGAGCTCGAAGAATGGAATCTTATCAGGAATTAATGGGATTACCAGCCAAATGCCGCGGCATGATGGTGAACCGGATTTTCACTAAGGAAAGGTTTTGAAAAACAGGTGAGTGGCGCACTATGAAGGTGAAGGTGATAGCAGCAACCTACCGGAGAAGGTGATTGATTAAGTGAGGCAGATGACAGAAGGCTTGATAGGAGAAGAAGTGTGGGTTTAAGACAAGGAAGAGTGAGTATGGGTTAATTGGTGGTTGTGAAATAGTTCTTTGAGAAGTTTGGAAGTCGAGGCATAAACTGTATGAGTCATACATAGAACCTAGAAAGGGTTCATGGTAAAATCGATCAAATGGCAATGGAGGGTGTTGATGAATGGAAAAGAAGATAAGCGGTTGATTGTTTGAAAGTATTTATAGTGGAAGTTGGAATATGTAAAGAGGAGAATGACTGGTTTGGTGTAAAAGACTGCCTGAGCCAAGATTGTGTCATATAGGCTATCCATGATTTTTATTGTCCTTATATGGACGGGGTCATTTGAAAGGTCATTCAAAGAATTTAAAAATGAAGCAGCAAACTTCGAGTAAATGTGAGAAGGAGTAAAACAGTGAACATAAATGGAAACTATAGAAATGGAGTAATGACTTCAATATGAATTGTGGAAGAAAATGGTTGAGATTGATTCGCATAGGCATTTGAGAGTGAATATAACAGAAAGCAATAGGATGAGAGAGTGGAGTCACCGAATAGGTAAAACAAAGACGTTAGCATGTCGCATGCAAAAAGATTCTGCAGAGAAGTGAGTGTCTGCCAAGCCAAGATTGGAAGGTACGCACGAATAGTCGAGACAATTCTCTTTTATGAAAGTGAAATATGGATGTTGAAGGTGAATGAAAGACAAAGGGTTTAAGACGTCGAGATGAACTCAGTGCGCAGTAAATTGAAAGGACGCAAAAGATATGCAATAAAAGGAAGCTTCGTAATGGCCAGGAAGCGGGAGCGTGCTTGCGAGACAGGTAAATGGCGCAGGGGTTAAGCCGCGATTCAGCTGTCAAAGAATGTGACTGTGTAATTTTTTTCTCTGGATATGAGATCGCATAATATATATATGTATATAGGCTCTCTCTCTCTCTCTCTCTCTCTCTCTCTCTCTCTCTCTCTCTCTATATATATATATATATATATATATATATATATATATATATATATATATATATATATATATATATATATATATGTATTATATATATATATATATATATATATATATATATATATATATATATATATATATATATATATATAAATGTATGTATGTATGTATATATATATATATATATAGGCTATATATTATACAGTATATTATATATGTTATGTATTTATATATTTATATATTTAAATGTATACTGTATATACAATATATATATTATACTTAATTTATTTATTATCATCCGCCTTTAGATATTACCCTTCGCTGGTTGGTATAAGGAACAATTCGTTTTTAATTTCGTGTATTGGTTTGTAAGTATTTTTGCGATACTGTGTTCGGGCGCTGTGATCTTCCCCTTTTGATGTGTGCTCTTGAAACCTACATCTCTCTTGGTGTTGAAATTTTAAAGGGTTCTGAATGAATAGCCTTGAAAATGAGTGAACCCTTGAATTCACATATACAATACGCTTAAAGCTTGTTCTCCTTGTAGACGGACCTCGCCTTGAGAGAGTAGAGGAATAAGCATCATCAATGGCCTGAAGTGAAGAAAACTTGGTCTTTCATTTACATAGTTTCAAAGCGGACGTCTCATCACCTATCTTTTTTTTTTTTTAGGCATGATTGAATAATCGTTCAGACGAAAAACGAGTAAAAGTAGACCCTTGAGGCCAGTGGTAGTTTTTTTTTAAGCTAAGATTCTGAGTTGTTCTTGTACAAAAGAAATCGCAGCCAAGCTTCCATGAATATATTGCAAACCTTTCAGAGGACTGCAGTGGAGAGAGAAAGTTTGTGTTAGGTTGGCTTAATCATTTATGTATATATATATATATATATATATATATATATATATATATATATATATATATATTATATATATATATATATATATATTTTTGTATGTAATATAAAATTATATATATATATATACACATAATAATAATAATAATAATAATAATGATAATAATAATATATACAATGTATACACTCATGGCTCATTTTTTGGGTTACGTTGAGTTATTTTAGGTGTGTAATAACCCAACGTGCTTCTGTTGACCAAAACCGTTAGTAACTGATAGTTACGTGTCTGTGGTGGACTGTAGCCAGTTGATATAGGGCATTGCCATTCCTGTGTGAAACCCGAAGCCTTTGGTTGGAATTCTGTCCAGGGTTGAAGCACATAAATAATTCCTTTCGGGTGTAAGTCATTCTTAAGGTGCAGTGAATTCGATACTAAGTGATATCTGTCGGTTAATATTTAAAAATATAAAAAAAGGTCACGTGAATTAATGAAGAAATCAATATAGGCCTATAAGTACGTATTATATTGTGTGAAATTGTAAAATTTGTAAACTTCCACATAGATGTAATTGTACACACAAAACCCCGCGTACTTTTTCCACCGAGAATGCTCGCTTCATTATTGCTGCATTCTGTTATTTTGTTCTTGTTGTATTTTCTTATCCGAGCGTAATTTTCACTCTCCTGCTCGCCAAGGTTACCGGGATGTTCTCCTTTCCATTCTGTGATCTGTTTTTCCACTCTTTCGCCGACCTTGTTCCCCCGCCCTTTCCCTCTGGAGTGCAAAAAGATTTGCGCATCTCGTGTTTCGCGACGCTCCGCGCAGTCACGTTGTTTGCGTGTAAGCAGAGGTCTTGTTAGTTATGCGGCCATGCCTCTGGGTGAAGTACGGTTATAAGTTTATATTGCCATTTATGATGGTCAAGTGAAAACCGTCGCTTCTCTTTTACTCTTTTTTTGTTTTTTGTTCGTCTTTATAAATGCATGCATGCTACATATATACGTCTCTTTCAGATACGGACATATGTTCATATTTTAGAATGTAATTTTTAGTGAATTGTTTTCGTAAGTGGTCCACGAACATGTTTTGGAAGAGGGACAAACACTATCGTTGGTAGAAAGAGACAAAGGTACTGTATTTATATATATATATATATATATATATATATATATATATATATATATATATATATATATATATATATATATATATATATATATATATATATATATATATATAGAGAGAGAGAGAGAGAGAGAGAGAGAGAGAGAGAGAGAGAGAGAGAGAGAGAGCGAGCTCATAAACTTAAAACTATTATTTTTATTTCTTACCCATCAATTTTACATAGCATATACCTGTTTCCGGTCAGATTTTCATTTTTGGTAAGAGGTTAATCACTCGGGGAGGGAAGTGGGTGTTGGGTGAAGGCGAGTTCTTTCTTGTAGGATTCTTTTCGAGTGCTTGAAACTGATGGTGTGACTGATATGAAGCAAAAATAAGTTTAATTCTAACTTGAAAAAAAGCAGAATGACATTTGGTGATGATGGTCTGAATAATTTTACGTTGTAATAACTTATTTATTATGAAGATGAGGAAGGGCATTACAGTTGTTCACTTTATGAACAGTTGCTAAATTAATTGTAATTTTAGTTGTCTGCAAAAGAAAACTATTGTGCCGGCTTTGTCTGTCCGTCCGCACTGTTTTTGTTCGCCCTCAGATCTTAAAAAGTACAGAGGCTAGAGGGCTGCAAATTGGTACGTTGATCATCCACCCTCCAGTCATCAATTGCCCTCTAGCCTCAGTAGTTTTTATCTTATTTAAAGGTAGCCATAATCGTGCTTCTGGCAACGACAAGAATTCCACCGGGCCGTGGTTAAAGTTTCATGGACCGCGGCTTCTACAGCATTATACCGAGACCACCGAAAGATAGGTCTATTTTTGGAGGCCTTGATTATACGCTGTAGCCGCTGTACAGAAAACTCGATTTCACCGAAGAAACTTTGGCGCATTTTTTACTTGTTTGTTGTTACTAATCATACTATTGTAATTGATGCTGCTTAATGGAGAGTTTAACACTCCCTAGATACTGATATGTTACCCCGTTAAGGTTCAGTACTTTTTATTCCTGTGTTGAGGAAACTGCGTGAACACACACACTATATATATATATATATATATATATATATATATATATATATATATATATATATATATATATATATATATATATGTGTGTATTGATATATTATATTGTATATATATATATATATATATATATATATATATATATATATGTATATATATATAAGACAATACAAATGATATATCGGATGCAGTTTCTAATGCTGCTATGGACCTCAGAATTGCTTCATATTCTTCCATTTTTATCTAGGCATTACGGTGAGAAGCGTATCCAATAAGTGTGAAGACATCGAGAAATTTAGAGGCCATTATGGTTATAACAATTAAATAGTTATCTGGTAAAGTGGATTATATATATATATATATATATATATATATATATATATATGTATATATATATGTATATATATATATGTATATATATATATATGTATATATATATGTATATATATATGTATATATATATATATATATATATATATATATATATATATATATATATATATATATATATATATATATATATATATATATAAATGCAACGGCCACACCTATTGAACGCTGGTGATATCGTGATTGTCAAAGGTTGAACTGCCGTACCTCTCAACCCAAGGTCGAATCCTGGCTTGGAGGGAGAATCCCGTAATTTCCTTCCCAGATAAGAATTTCAAGCTCCTCAGTGGAAAATGAATTCAAATGCTGTTAGGCTTTGAGAAGTTAAGTGTTCAGTGGGGGTGGCTGTTGTGTCAGAGGGAATCAGCAGTCAATTTTAAGCTCCTCAGCAGTTTTTTCACATGGTCTACGTGTTCCATTCGTTGAACGTTTTAGTATTATACCTTCTACTTATCTCCATCCTTTCGTTTTTCATTCCCTTTTCTTACCAGCCCTCAAGATGTGTTTTTTATTTATGCCTTCTCTGTCGAGTTTTCACGACTCTCGCGTCGCCCCCATTCTCTCGAAATAGTTGTATATTTGTTGTCTGATCTGTTCATTTCCCTTAATCACTTTTCTAACTCCACTGCTTAAATAAAAAAAATAGCCTCGTAGTGTAAATTTCTACCGTCCAGGCATCTAACCCGTAAATGAAAACGCCACCGAACGGAAGTTTCGGCCAATTTCTTGAGATATCAAATTAACCGCTGCTAGCAGTTCTTTCGTCTGGCTCATACTTCCATATCCCGGAGCTCTTCTTGATTATATTTCGCATTCTTACATTCTGCCATCTCACTCTTTATTTCCGAGACACCCACTCCTTTCAGTCGCAAAGAACACCCGCTATATCTTTTACTTTCCTGTTATGCTTGATTTTTCATTGAGTAAAATTAGCTGTTATTCTCTGTAACCTCTCCGCCGTTATGTTTGTCATGTAATGATCGCTTGGAAATGTAGCGGGTTTTTTTTTCCGACAGAGCCACCCGTCAGTTTACTTCTT
>NC_089783.1:50509124-50516624 GCF_040412425.1 Macrobrachium rosenbergii | reverse complement strand
CTGATGCTGTGAGCTCAGAAGACTATTTTACAATATATATATATATATTTTTTTGCATATTAGCTCCATTAGTTTATATTCATCCGTGTTTTTGAACATATATAATTCAGGAATAGGTGCCTTTCATTACCCGACTTTTATCTTTTTTTATTTTCCGAATATCTCATGAGATTGAAGCATTCTTACCTCATCGTGTTCCTTTCCAGGGAGGTCTGCTCTTTTAGTTGATCAAACTTGATAATCATAGGGCATTATCATAAGGGTGTCCCATGTCATCGAAAAAAAGCTGTAACATTAATTAAACCGTAAAATATCATTGCACAAATAAATGGTTATACATTAATAATAAATTGTTATTGGTTAATAATAAACCGTTATGCATTAATTAACTTTTTCATAGTGAACTGACCATAGTTATGCATTAATTAACCTTTCCATAGTGAACTGACCATAGTTATGCATTAATTTAACTTTTCCATAGTGAACTGACCATAGTTATGCATTAATTAAACTGACCTTAGTTATGCATTAATTAACTTTTCCATAGTGAACTGACCAAACATTTGCTAGAGCTTTCAGAATAAAGCAGTATCATCTTACTGTTACCCTATTTTATAGAAAATGTTAACCGTTCCTTTCCTCTCCCCCAACTCTCCCAGGAACTGGGTCAACGTGCAGCTCAGGGAAACAGGGTTAAAAGTGGAGGACCTGAGCGAGGACCTGAGAGATGGGTTGGCGCTGGTCACGCTGGTGGAGGTGCTGCAGAAGAGGCGCCTTCGGAAGGTGAAGAAGGTCATGAACCAGCACCAGGCCCTGGAGAACGTCACCACTGCCCTGAACGCCATTGCAGACGACGGGATCAAGCTGGTCAATATGGTCAATAGCTTCCTTTCGGTGAAAACGCTGTCCATGAAGTGGAGGCGGAGTGTTACGTGTGTATATATATATGTATTTATATATATTTATATATATTTATATATATTTATATATATTTATATATATTTATATTATTTATACACAAAACACACACACACACATATATTTCCGTGTGCTTTCTGGGATGCATTTAATGGATTTAGCAGAACTATATTCCTTTCCTAGCGTGTAAAACTAATTGACTTCATATTGATGAGAAATTTGAGTGTGAAAGCGTTTTCACAAAGTTTGATGGCAAGCCCTCACCGACGATTTGTGAATGTTCATGTTGATTTGGTAGCTAACATTGAAACTCCCCTTTTATGTACCGAAATGCGAGCCTAGGCGCATCTCTATCATAAATTCCTGAGAACTGTTGAATGTTTTTATGCCAAAGGGAATATATGACGTTCATTTCGCGATTCTAAATAAGGTCTTCGTGGATCCCCAATACGCCACAGCTTACGGCATTGGACGGGATTCGACACGAAGAGGGGCGTATTGTTCGATTGTTTAGCAAACAGGAAGGGCGTCGGTGTTCTTCGTGCCGTAGAAAATGCCCCGTTGAGCATTTCTTCCCTTGCCGGGGTTCCCATTGTACTTGCACGAGTGGAAGGGGGCTCGTAATGGCGGCGGTTTCCTTCAAGGGGAACGTTTAGAGCCGATTGCGTTTTTTGGCGGCATCGATTGATTGTGTGGTGTTTCGGGCAATTTGAAGATGCACGCGGCCTACGATTTTTGAAAAGTCTTAAATATTTTTATTTCTGTACGTCAGGAAGTTGTGATTTGTCACGAAATTTTTTATAATTATATATATATATACATATATATGTATATATATGTATAATTTATTATCCATCTGTCTATTTATGTATATATATATCTATATATATGTATATGTGTATACATACATATAAAGTATAAGTATATAGTGCATGTGTGTACGATTTTATATATGAATGTATGCAACCATATATAACACTTACTCTTTTATGTATTACAGAAATTTTCAAATTATGGAGAACTGAAATAGTAGCGCGAAAACATCTCTTTTATTTATTTATTAAATTGTGCCTAAGGAATCGTCATTGTTCATTTCAGAAACAACTGGGACTGTGACTTTAAAGCAGGAAAACATTTATACAGACATACCGAAAAATTTAAAAACAATCGGTATATATCACGGATATTTTTAATTTCGTGTCAAATGAAAACAATTTTTCAGTTTAGTAAACTTTTTATATTTTCCAATTTAGTCATCTTTTTATATTTTTCAGTTTAGTAAACTTTGTATATTTTTCAATTTAGTAAACTTTTGTTTGTACGAAATATTTTGCGTTGGGCATGCGCTGCTGTGTTGTTTAAGGGTAAATTCCTATGAATACCATAAGAAGTGGGTAGCTCAGTGAGAGTGGAATACAGCTGTAAAAAAAAAAAAAAACTGGATTGAAACGAGAAATAAATAAAAGTGAAAGAGAACTCTGCTGCCATGTTCACCTCATATTCAAGTTCATTTATTACTTGCCGACGAACAACACACACACGTACACACCCACACGAATTGATTGATCGATTGACCAGGGTAGAGGCACGTCGCTTACTCGTCCATAGGACTACCACCTTGTCCTTTTAAAACAAGCCTTCCTTATCCGGAACCTTCATCAGGATTGCGTGGGAGTCTCTCTGGGTAGTGGGGATTTCAACTCTGGAAGAGGTAGTAATCCGAGTCTCGAATTTTCCCAGGCTTTGGGTGTCTCCCTCGTCAGACCACTATGAACATTGACAGTTTTTGTGTTTGTTGTTTGATGCATATTTTATTACCTTTATTTTCTGGTTAGATTTATGGCCGGTTCAAGTTTTTCTGTCGGGAACACTGAGTAGGCGTAAGTGGCCTCGTTTTGACTGCCAAGTGATTTTTTTTTTTACGTATGCTGTCAGAGTGACTGTGATTTGTTTAGGTAACAAAATGTATCTTTGTATTTCTTAACCATAGGTTCATGAATTTTATTCATACTTTTGTATGTACAGATAAAGAACATATATGCAATAACGTGCCATGTAGATTCTCTCTCTCTCTCTCTCTCTCTCTCTCTCTCTCTCTCTCTCTCTCTCTCTCTCTCTCTCTTCTCTCGCCCCTCACGTTATTTGAGGAAGAAAGTTTGAAGAAGGCATTCTGTCTACCTTCTCAGGGAATGGAGGTAGCGCTCAAGTGAAAGTCTTCGCGTGGAGTGCTTTGATTGATATCAGCTGTTCATTTACCTTTTCCACTTCATTGCTTAAGCCGTTTTCTCATCATCCCTCCTATGCCAGGCACGCGGAATTCTCTATGTGTCGCATTAGCATACAATGAAGAAGCTGTGGCCCACGGCCTGCACATAGCTGGTTTTGTGACCTTTTCGTTTAGGTTTTCAATATGCTAACGTTCATACGCACACACATATATATACTGCATATATATATATATATATATATATATATATATATATATATATATATATATATATATATATATATCTATATGTATATAGAAATAATCATCACACAATCAAGTGTGAACAGAAATAAACTTCTAACTCACATCAGGATCGGTTCGAACCCAGGTCTTTCAGTTGAAAGATATGGGTTATGTATATATGTTGATATTAGTATATATATATATTTATATATATATATATATATATATATATATATATATATATATATATATATATATATATATATATATATATATTTGAGTGGATAAAAGTCAATTGGTCACACTCACTAGATCTGTCCTTTTGGCGTGGTCACAGTGACTTTCCAAACCCACAGTTTTTAATACATCTGGATACTATTCCCACTGAAAGCCTTGAAGTCCGCAGCGGAAGAATGCAGAAACTCTTCCCAGGTGGGATTCAAACCCATATTGCCTGGAAAAACGAGGTCAGCCCCAGTCTACACTTTTTACGGTACTGTCAGTTAGCGCTTGGTCTTCTAACCAGTATTGGCTCGAGTCCTGCGTGGGAAGGATAGTTACTCCTTTTCCTTGCCACGAATTTCAAGGATTTTGTATATATATATATAAAGGCCACTTTATATATATATATATATATATATATATATATATATATATATATATATATATATATATATATATATATATATATATATATATATATATATATATTTATATATATGTATATACATATATATATATATATATATATATATATATTATATAATAGTATGTATATATATATATATATATATATATATATATATATATATATATATGTGTGTGTAATATTGATTTATGTTAGAGTTCAAGATTAACTTGGAAGTAGGTCAAAGGTCAAAGAGGAATTTAAATGTGGCCATATATTTTTTAGCGCATACTTCACTAAAAAGTGAATTCAAGGCCAAAGTCACAAGTACAGGTCGAAGGTCAAATAGGAGTGTACTGTAGTACCGCCGAGGGCCATTTCATATCACAAAATCATCGGGTGTTTTTCTTCTTTTTATTTTCTAGATTTTTATTTTCATATCTCTCCCTTTGACATTCGAAGAGTTGTTTATTTTGTCATTTTATAAAAATCTTGGTTCAATTTTCAGAAGCATTGGTCTCCTGATTTTCTTGTTCATCTTTTATTAAATTTTATGTTGATCTTTTATCTTTCTTTCTAAAAAGTAAAAAACATTATGTAATTATGAACTCATAGAAAAGTAAAATATGGAGGAGAAATGGAGTGAAACCGTTCTTTCATTAGAAAAGCTTGTAACTTCTATCCTATATAAACTAGGGCGAATAGTGGCTATGATATTAAGTTTATGGTTATAATACGATGGACCAATGACTAGTAAGATGAGAAACACTTGTTTTGATTGTGTTTTAAATTTCCTTCTTCATCTTGACGAAATGGAACCAGCCTGTTTATTTATTTATAGATTTATTTATTCATTCATGACTTTATTTCGTTATTCATTTATAATTTTATTATTTGGTTGCATATTTTCTAATTAATCAATTTACTTATTTATAATTATAATTAGCAGTAAATTTACCGATTTATTTACAAATACATTATTTAATACATTTATTTATTTACTTATTTAATATTGATTTGCAAATCTATTTTCCTATTTATGCATAATTTTATTTAATTAATTACTTATGGAGATTACGTAGCAGTAATTTGTTCCCTGCAATTTGAGGACTTTTCTCGAGAAGGAACACCGAAGGTGGCATTTGCGTAAGGTGAAAGGATTATGAAACACTTCCAACAGGGTACACTTTGGCGCTTTCTAATCCTCCGTCAGGAGTCTCGGTCACACCGAAGTACGACTTCGTTCCTGCCGTTGAAGCAGTACAAGGAAATTGTAGCACATCGGGGTATGATTTATTGGTCAAAGCCCGACACGGTCCACTGGAAACATTGTATTTTTCGCATGAGCTTTCACTTACATAGACTGGCACACATACACACACATATGTATATCTTCTATGTATTTGTATATATGTATAGATATTGATCTCTATATATATGTAAAGATATATATATTTATAAATATGTATATATCTACATATATATAATATATATATATATATACTGTATGTATGTATATGTATATATATATGTATATATAAAACATATATAAAATATATTATTCAGGTACAACTTTTTTGTATCCACAAATATCTGGCCACAAATATCGTTTAATAACTTATTCACTTTAACTCGGGAAAAATTTGCACCCAAGGGAAATTAAGATTGATAAGTGCTTCGTCATGGGCTGGATTCGAACCGTTGCCAGGGTTAGAGACAAAGGTGGTCAGTGACTTTGACCACGGGGCTATCAAGAAAGGTTAATAGTTGCTAATATATATAAATATATAAATGAATAAATAAATATATATAAATATTATATATATATGTATAGATATATATATATATATATATATATATATATATATATATATATATATATATATATATATATATATATATATATATATAGAGAGAGAGAGAGAGAGAGAGAGAGAGAGAGAGAGAGAGAGAGAGAGAGAGAGAGAGAGAGAGAGAGAGAGAGAGAGTTTCCTCTAGAACTTTCGTGATGCCATGTATCACAAGATCAATGATTCAGTCAGGCTTGTCAACTCTTCTGCAATCTTTACCTCTTCGTTTCCCCTTCCTTTCCAAATGTGCCTGGTTTTGGCAACAAGAACTTCCATGAATTGAGGAAAACAGGTTTCGAGGGAGCAGAATTCATCCCTCTCACAATATGTGAAAATAACCAAGCCAGCTCCCTAGCTAGATTTGATTTGGGGTCACGGTCTTGCGTAATCTAAGAATGTTCTTTTCCTGCTTAAACTAGAATTTTATCGGGATAAGTTCATCGATATCTGGTTTGCGCGGGCAGGTAAGGTGTGGTTTAAATGAATACGAGTAATTTTGTCCCTGTACCGTGTAGCTTTAGTGTAATTTTGTATATTTTTATTCTTTATGTGCTTGGTGCTTTGCTGCGACTCTTTATTTAAAATTTTCATGTTCCTAATAAATTTTTGTGGCATAAGAACAAACGCGGGAGATCCCAAATGCTGCACTGTGTTCTAAGGGAGAAATTGTCCTTCGATATATTTCTTTAGGAGATGAGTGATTACCCTGTAACAAGCTGATGACGGGGATTGGGGAACACAGAGTGAGGGGCACTTTTCCGATGTTGATAGATGGAGTGGAGAAATGAGTGGCTTTTAACTTTTAAGTTTGCTATTTTTCCACAGTATCTGTAGGAGGCGGAAACCGGGTGCACGCCCTTTTAGGGAACAAAATGTCTGCTTATAAGGGGACGGTGTAAATAATGACAGAGGAGAAAGAGAGGCAACATGTGGACGTATGGATGAAAGATCCTGTGCTTGAAGGAAGGCAAACCATAGTACCACTCGATTTTTTAATTCTGACACATTCCTAGTTTAGTTTAAAGGGCATTAGAGCAAAACCACGAGATTTCATTTGTGAGTGATGGCATGGGAGAAGAGACCGTGCTGGCGTAGGAAAACAACTTAACATAACTACTTGCGTCTATACCTTTTATCTCTCGAAGTTTTCTTCTTCAGTCACTTTATCTTCAAGGTCCAAGCGTCCGTCTTTTTGGGAAAAATACAAGACGCGAATCCGTAAGCAGCACGCTGAATTCCTAGGAATCACTTCTAATTCTTTGTTGTGAAGAGTCCCGTGAAAGGTTATGAAATTTTTGCCATTTGGTTTGTGATATCCTGATTTATGATCTGCATTAGTTTTTGAGCTCCTCGCCGTATCCCGGGCGTTACAAATGGCTACGACAGCGTAACCCATAAACGGTACTTTGTTTAGAAGTACCTGCTAAGAATATGTTCGGAGGCATTGCGGTGTAACTGTATACAAGAATGTTTTGCGGTCACGTTTGTTTCCCATTATAGAAAATATTCTTACGATTATTTTCAAGTTACTAGGTAAATCTGTTCTCAAGGTATTTGCGAGTGAAACCACAACACTTTTTTTTTTTTTTTTTTTGACAGAAGGGTGTGGTGGCTTGGAAATAATATGAAAACGAATGATTTTATTCGGAGCC
>NC_089783.1:50491624-50501624 GCF_040412425.1 Macrobrachium rosenbergii | reverse complement strand
GATCTTGATATCGTTATTGTTAGAAGCGTGTATATATATATATATAGGCTATATATATATATATATATATATATATATATATATATATATATATATATATATATATATATATATATACATATATATACAGTATATGTATGTATGTATACAGTATATATATAAATATATATATATTATATATATATATTTATATACATATGTATATATATTATATATATGTATACTCGTATATATGTTATTTATTTATGGATTTATATTTGTATATATATGTATATATCATTTGTGATAGTTTTATATCATATGTGTGTGTGTGTGTGTGTGCGTGTACATATTGATTTCCAATGCATTTAACTAAGGTGTCACCTAAGCATGATAGGCACATAAGATACTATGATATTATAACTCTAAAAGAGTTTACAGCAAGTTAAATGAAAAATGATAGAATGTATGCATGTATGTATGTATGTATGCATACATGCATGTATTTCTATATAAGCATATTTCCGAACTCCATCCTCTGCACTTGCGTATCGGCCAGTTGCCTTCGGGCCAGGGCAAGGAACAAGGTTCTGCTCCCGAAGCACACGAGCAAAAAACCACGATACACCTACATGCACGCCCTGGAGTCCCTTCCAGCAGCTGTGCCAGTAGCTTTTTGTGCTAGGAGGAGGAGGAACTTCCAGTTAACATCCTTTACTGTTGGAGGCTGCATGGTCCGATTGTGGTCGTTACATTTCCTTACAGACAATTACGACTGGCGGTTTTTATTTCTCTGTTTACGCGGAAGTTAGGTTTAGGCCGCGGCGTGAGTTTTGTCTGTGTTTATGGTGGTGGTGTCGTCTTTCAAATGCAGATAGGGTTCGAAATGGGCGAGATAGGTTACTGGAATTGTTTTCGTGTGCGATGAATGAGCCGAATCTTTCCGAGAGGAAGATGTGACTCTAAAAAGAAGGGTCAGGGGGTAAAATTCGTTACAATGCAGAATTAGGTACCTTACATTTACTTGACAATGGTATTATAGACGGTGCAGAGTGTATAAGTACTCCCACTCACAGGGGCCAAATTATATTCATACGTACACACACACACTCACACACACACTCACACACACATATATTTATATATATTATATAATATACATATATTAGATATTATATAATTTATGTAATATATATACAAAATGTATATATACTTTTATAGATATACTTTCAAAGCATAGGCTTTCCCGTGAGCAATTCCTATTGAACGGATGGATACAAAGCGTCCACTATTTCAAGACATTTCTCTGTACTTCTGAATCTCTTCATACCTCAAGATAAAACTCTGCGGAAAAAGACGAAAATCATTGCTTTGTTGACTGGTTTCATTCCCTTCTGTCGAAACAGCTGCTTTAACCATTAACTCAGCGCCATCACCAGTGCTACAGTAGACCCAAATGCAATTATGTTATGCTTTAATATATACAGTAGCCGAGAGCAGTTAAATACTCATGAATAACACACAAAAACCTCAATAGAAAGAAAAATCAACATAGAGATTATGCAGATCAGAATTGTTCTTAATGATGCTTCACAACTCAGGCTTCTCAGTTCTGGTCAGTCCTGATGGCTTTCCAGTGGAATTTTCTTCTGCCGGGGGGGGGGGGGAGGAAAAGCCTGAAGACGCTTGGACATTCAGTGCAAGCTGCTGCAGCACGATGCACATGGCTTCAGCTACCACAAGCCGCCAGCAGCTCTCCCCCCGGTGAACAATTTCTGTTTCCAGTTAGAGTGTTGTCTTAAAATAGTGGAGACCACATGTGCATCACGATTTAGTATACATTTACATATACTATACATAAATGTATATGTATATGTACGGTATATATATATACATATATATATAGTATATATATATATATATATATATATATATATATATATATATATATGTAGATATTTATATTAAAGATCAGAGTTCCTCTTTGGATGGG
This sequence comes from Macrobrachium rosenbergii, assembly GCF_040412425.1. Lineage (NCBI taxonomy): Eukaryota > Metazoa > Arthropoda > Malacostraca > Decapoda > Palaemonidae > Macrobrachium > Macrobrachium rosenbergii. The sequence continues at coordinate 50,499,652 of NC_089783.1, read as the reverse complement.
TGGGTATCGTTTTCAGCTAGCACTCTGCTAGGCCCGCGTTCGATTCTCCGACCGGCCAATAAAGAATTAGAGGAATTTATTTCTGGTGTTAGAAATTCATTTCTCGGTATAATGTGGTTCGGATTCCACAATAAGCTGTAGGTCCCGTTTGCTAGGTAACCAGTTGGTTCTTAGCCACGTAAAATAAATCTAATCCTTCGGGCCAGCCCTAGTAGAGCTGTTAATCAGCTCAGTGGTCTGGTTAAACTAAGGTATACTTGCATTAAAGATCAGTAGAAAACTGGGAGTGTCCATGGAAGCCAAGGCTAGAACGTGTGAAATGATTATTACCCAACTCTCCTCTATGGAAGTGAAGTGTGGATTTGAATGCAGATGAAAGGTGGAAGCTGCAAGGATGAATTGTTTTATGTAGTATATAAACGTTCTAAGAAACGTTGAAAGGGTGAGAAATGTGGGGAAACGTTGGAGTAAGTAGAAGGGGTTAGTGTAGATGACAGGGTGGATCAAAATGTCTTGGGATGGTTCGTTCATGTGGAAAGAATAGAGGATGATGGATTGGTGTAAAGCGTTTGCAGTTCAGGAAATTAATTGCTAAATGCAGTGGCAGAGTTACTGGAGAGGAGGGCCTCAACTTTGAGGAAGGGAGAAAATGCATGCAAGATAGAAGTAAATGGTATTATGGGTTGGGGGTTCGACGTGCTTCTGATGAGCCTTTTGTGTGTTGTTAGTTTACTGCTTAGGGATTCGTACACGATTCAGTATTTTAAGGTAACCCCAGGACGCTTTGGGCACGTTCTGGTAATTTCTGAGGGAAGTCTAAAAGAAAGAAATGATAAAGGAAATTACAGAATATGGTAATAAACTAATAGGAAAAGGGGAAAACTTAGTAAATATTGTAGTATTTATTACAAAACATGTAAAGGAATGAGTTTTATTTTATCAGGCGAGGATTAGGGGTTATTACCTTGGTACCTCCGGCCCAGGGTTTAGTGAATCTTGGTGATATCATAAACCTGTTTGTCCGATAAAACTTCCTCTCCAGCTTGTTCATTCTTTTAAATCAAACAGGAGCCGCTACATTTTAACTTGAAGGAAAGCTTTTGCGACTAAGATGAAACTTGCCTAACTTGACGTCCACTGCAAAAAGCTTCTGGTACATTGCCAATAAAGTTATCAACAGGTTCGGCCAGTCAGACTTTCCTACTTTTTTTAACCCTGTAAAGGACTAAAGCTTCTCTTGAAAAATCTTCTCAGGCCATCTCATTTCAAGGTTAATTTGTCTTCCACCTAAGATTTGGTGATTCTGAAGAATGGTGGAGGAAAGACACGTCATGTGCAGCAGTGCTCGATAGAACTATCTATTCGTTAAAATCCTCTTACTCTTCCGCTCGAAATTCTTTGACATCTGTACAGTGTTTTCTTCCAGAAGGTATCTACCGTTTTTGCATCCGCGAGGTTAACAAGGCCTTTGGCGCGGGTTGTACCCTTGCAATACATCCAAAGAAATTTATGGACCATCTTACTCCTGAGCTTTGCATTCTTTTATGCCTGGTTTTTCGAACCTCAACAAGACAAGCACTGGTTCAAAGCACACAAAGAAGGGTAACAGGTCTGGCAAAGAAGAGGCTCGCCCTTTTGCCAAACTTTATATTTCTTAAGCACATTTGATTCAATACTTTTTGTGGAAACCACTAAACATAATCCACTAATTATTTTGTGCTCTTTTACTGATGTTTGATCATCATCTTGGGCGATTTTAGCGAATACGTAGTCGACCCTCCTTATATCTCTCAAGCAACCGACGGTTTGGTTTGAGGCTCTGTGACTCAGACCTCCTACTTACGGCGTTCCTTCTCCTCTCAATCACACTTCCATCTTTTTATCTAACCGTTTGGTATGTTTTGTTGTTGGTGGTGAAACATCTCTCCCTCATTTCTTGTAATATTTCAAAGAGTTCTTTTTATTTACCAATTCTTGTTCTCTTAATCTGTGCCCTTATTCAGTTCGTGTTATTGTTGGTGATTCAGCCTTCCATATATCTTCTTTTAAACCTTATCTCTCCCCCGCCCCAACACAACCCTCTCATAATCATGGTGCCTTTTCCTTACTAAGTCAAATTTTGCGTGTAAGGTTCTTTTTGTATATTTCTCTGTGTGTTTTTTCTTTCAAGTATTTTGATTTTGTATGATGAAAGAGAAATATTCTCTTCTGTTGAAAGTTCGTGGTACATCAAACTCGTATCAGAGAGCTCACAGTACTAATAGGTAAGTGTTCTTGAAATTAAGTGTTTTGCTTAAATGTCGCAAGTTGTTCGTCGATATGGACCTATCCGTCCCCTGTTCTGAAGGTTCTAGCTATCTGATAGGTTAGTTACTACTTCCCTTGTTTTTCTGCTCGACAGGATTGAATCCAAGGCAATTCTTCTTATCGATGACACCACGCTTGTGTTCTCTAAACCTGTTTTTTTTTTATGGCAAGGTGGCACCTGTGTCTCTGACGAAAGAAAAGGTGTCATTTCTTCGATTTTCCACTGTTGTCAAACCTTTGAATTCTCCTATAGTTTTGCGTCACATTTTGGCGGTTTGGCCACCACTCTTTTCCTTCCCCGTTCTTCTTCTTCTTCAAGATTAGGCCTGGTCTAGGTAGGAACATCAAGCTGCCCAACCCAGTGGTCGTTACATTAAAACGAAATTGTTGTCTTGGCTAACCAGGAGATAAAATTAAAATGTCAGTTGCTATCGAAAGCTGGCGATACAAACATCACCAGATGTTCTCCGGTACGTTGACACGGTATGAGTGAAATTGGGTAGAAACAGTGATCTATAGTATATCGCCAGTTCTAACTCATATTTATGATGAAAAGAAAGTAGTCATTACGACGAATCGAGTTTGTAGTTCGATCAGAAGTGTTAGATTAGTGTTTGGTGGCATAAGACGGCGGTCATCATCTTTCGGAACTAGGAGAAATACTTCTGTTCAGAATTTTATATATATATATATATATATATATATATATATATATATATATATATATATATATATATATATATATATATATAGATAGATATATATATAGAGAGAGAGAGAGAGAGAGAGAGAGAGAGAGAGAGAGAGAGGGTGGGGTCGAAAATATCACATTAAAGGATACAGTAGTATCAACTTATTGTTGTCCTGTGTGTAATATTCTGTTTTGGTTTTAACTCTCTCTCTCTCTCTCTCTCTCTCTCTCTCTCTCTCTCTCTCTCTCTCTCTCTCTCTCTCTCACACACACATTGTGTGTGACATTTGAATTATTTTGATCAGTGTTACAAAATCCTTCTGCAAACTGTTTATTGAATGGGCTTAGGGAATAATTAAGTTAATTTGATTTAGTAGTCATCGATTATGGATACATTGGTAAAAGTTGTTACTTCTACCTTTAGTACTTCCGACGTACAAGACGTCTATCACACACACGGACTAAACAGCATTATCTGCCTTGTTCGGAAATTTTTTTGCTCTTACTGAACGTCAACTATTAAAGGAGTAAATGAATGTTTTTAAATGTCTTTTCTCATATTTGAATTAGCATTCTAGCACGCAGTCTTCATGTCATGGGCTGTATCGTAGCTATGTGAACTCTCTCTCTCTCTCTCTCTCTCTCTCTCTCTCTCTCTCTCTCTCTCTCTCTCTCTCTCTCTCTCTCTCTTATTAAATGAGGAAGTTAATGCTCTTAAACCTCCTTTCTCATATTTGAATTGGCATTTTAGCACGCGGTCTTTATGTCATGGGCTGTATCGTAGGTATGTTAACTCTCTCTCTCTCTCTCTCTCTCTCTCTCTCTCTCTCTCTCTCTCTCTCTCTCTCTCTCTCTCTCTAACGGTGTACATTACCTAAAAGGTTACAGATTAATCGTGAATTACTGAGAGAGAGAGAGAGAGAGAGAGAGAGAGAGAGAGAGAGAGAGAGAGAGAGAGAGAGAGAGATGGGGGAATGCAACAAATGCAACGGAGCCGTACCTTCTGACATTCAGAAAGTATCATTGTATTCCGGTGCAGTTAAAGGTCTGCATTTTTTATAAATCCCCAATTAACTTTTTTTTAAAAATAAAAGTACGTCTGGCACTATTTTTAATCAAAGGGGTTTAACTTACACTGTCGGGAACCCGTGAGAATGAAAGGGCACCAAAATGGCGTGAAGTGTTTGTTGGTCCTGATTACGATTTCCTGACGATAGAAACTCAAATGCCTTGCTGGCATGTGATAAGTTCTAATACTTTTAGTTAGGCAAAGATTTTAGTTTTCTGTTGAAGAAAACTGTTGTGCCGGCTTTGCCTGTCCTTCCGCACTTTATTCTGTCCGCCCTCAGATCTTAAAAACTGCTGAGGCTAGAGGGCTGTAAATTAGTATGTTGATCATCCACCCTCCACTCATCAAACATACCAAATTGCAGCCCTCTAGCCTTAGTAGTTTTTTTTTTAAATTTTATTTAAGGTTAAAGTCAGCCATAATCGTGCTTCTGGCAACGATATAGGGCATGCCACCACCGGGCCGCGGTAAAAGTTTCATGGGCCGCGGCTCATACAGCATTATACCGAAACCACCGAAAAATAGATCTATTTTCGGTGGCCTTGATTATACGCGGTATCGGCTGTACAGAAAACTGGATTGCGCCGAAAAAAACTTTGGCGCATTTTTTACTTGTTTTTTTTTCAATGTCTCGTGTTTGGATATGTTTTTCGAACTCTCGTAATTCAGCTCAATTCTCTTTCTTATATCCAAACGAGGGTTTTCGTGGTATTGCACTGATCATTATAAAATGTTTTGCAAAAATTAAAGTAAACAAATTTGCAATTTATTGTTGGAGAAAGTTTTCGCAGTCCACACTGACTGTGTATGTAACTTGTTCATATTGTTACGGAGTTTAATATATAAATATAATAACTAGAAACTGAAAAAAATGTTCGCATTTACCCGGAACTCCGAAATATTTAATTTGTCAAGAAAGTGACCGTATTAACGAAGGAATTGCTCACAACCACCTGAACACGGCCACGAGAAAGGCCTCGTTTTCATTAAGCAGGAACTAATGACTGTCAGAATTTCTCTCCTGCACATTTCGCTAATACCGCGTAACGAAGTCCCGAGAGAACGCGACGCCAGATGTTTACATTTCTCTGTCCGTCTTGTCGTAGAAAGCTCACCAATGTCGTTCGGCATTGAGTTGTTTTAGCTGATCATGTGTGTTCATGGCGGCTCCTTGTGCATACAAATCGTCCTGCCTGGCGGTAGCTGCGAGTGAACAGCTGGTTATTTATGAAGAAATTATGCGCGATGGAACTCCTTCCCTTTATCAGAGGAAGGGTTTAAGTAGGGTGGGCCTAAGAGAATCTCTCTCTCTCTCTCTCTCTCTCTCTCTCTCTCTCTCTCTCTCTCTCTCTCTCTCTCTCAGTAAGATGGTAAAAGCTCCTGTCTTGAATAACGCCGTTAAAATGTCACTGTGACATTACAAGTAATGTTCTGCTTGATACATTTTTATGTATCCGCTGCTCCTTGAGTCTAATTTGATTTTTTAAAGGAGATTGTTAACTTGCGCTAGTTTTTGCTGTGTCTGGGAAGCTTTATTAGGAAAGTAAGGTGTTCTTACTTCAATTCTTCACCAATGATAATGATAATTTTAAAGGTTTTGCTAGTTAGAATTAAGTAGGAAACGTTTATATACAAGAAGCCTCATTCCCATTGCTTTTTCCTCTGGCCCCAACAAGACACCACGTACAAAAACTGGGTAATCAAGCAGAGCTGCAATTTTTATTGAACCGATTGCTTTTGAAACATTAGGGAAGCGCCGAAGTGGGTGTGGAATTCCCGTTGGCAAGGTGCCATGTTCGTTTCTCATCCTGTTACTTAGAGAGATTTAAGTCTAGATGGATCGCGATTCGTATTCCACTTTAATCAGTTGGACTGTGACTGAAAGGCTAGTTGGCTCAACTCGCAGAAACCCTTCATTGCAGTTCATCAACGCTGGTCATCTTAATAAATTCTGAGTTGGGATAAACGCCCCAAAGTTGCATGATATTCCGCCATTAACGTCAGAATTCTTAAAAAAACCATTTGAGTGTAGTTCACCAACTCATGTTGTCTTAATAGAGTCCGAGTTAGGACGGATGCCCCCTAGATTCGAATCATATGCTTCAGAAACGTCAGAAATCTTCGTATGTGATGAAGTGTAATGATACGTTGGCGACACCAGTCTTGAACAATCTCTGAAAGGCTGCAAACTGCCCTGATCACTTTATCACAGAAAAGTTTGTTCTTGGAGTACACTTCTAAGTATTCGTCATTTCGTTCGGCGAAGGGCCATTAAAACAGTTTCTGCTTGATGGAGATGAAAGTCACCGGCATATTAAAAGCCTTGAGTGTTCAAGTGTCATTTGGCAAAGGCAGGCAAATTTTATCTAACCTTTGAGATGAAGTTAGGTTGAAACGTCTTTTGGCGTGTGAAAGATGAATGAATAGAGAACAGATGTCTGGTAGTGTTTTGTGCGTTAGTTTTCACTGGGAGGAACTTATTGATTATAATAATTTGGGAATACACAGAACGTTGGAAAAAAAAATCAAATCAAATGTTACGGATTGGTCTAAAGTGTTTGCCTGTCGCTTACGTTTAAAATATCACTGAAGCAATGTCACTAAGTGTGCAGATATATGTTAATTTTCTGGTAATATGACTGTTATGCCACTTGGATCCCTTCTAATTGCGCTAATTTTTTATTAAAAAAAATTACGTATTTTATTTTTTAAGATAGGGGAAGTATTTGCCTCGAATGACTGAGATCATTGGTGTTAGAAGAGGTTTCAATGGTTAATGCATTAGGATCTTTTACCGCTCCGAGATGATGTCCGCAAGCTAGGGACGATATCCGTTTTCATTCACGAGATATTTCACGTTTCAACTTATCTATTCACGACACATCTCCCAGCATTCTAAACGTATATAGTAATAATATTTTTAAAAGGTAAAACTGTCGTTTATATTTTTTAAAAGTATTATTACCATACGTTTAGAAAGCCGGAAGATGTGTCGGGAATAGATGATTTGAAACGAAATATCCCGTGAATGAAAACGGATATGTTTCCCCGCTTGCGAACATCATCTCGGATTCTAGAAGTCCACAAGTCTCAACCGCCAGAGTAGCGAAGAAGACAATGGGATGACGATGCTGTAACGGCTGTTGTTATAGGCGTCCTCGACCCTAGGCGGAGGCTGTTTATCGTGGATAAAAGGATGTGAATAGAACATAATAGATGATAGAATGTAATGAGGTAGAAAGCCGACAGTCTCTAAGGCTGTGGCAACCTTATGCCGATACTTCGTTTTCTGTGAGGAACAATGCAACCCTAACTAAGGTAATTGCTGTGTTAATAACCGTGCGGGGGACAATGTGATTTAATGCTGTCGTGTTTGTCGCTTCACTCGGATATTACGTCAGGCACCCCATTGATTGTGTGGGGTTTAATTATTGAAAGCGGTATTTGTCTGCATTTAATAGATGTTTATTTCCGAATCTGGCCTCTTAATACGTTCTGCCTGTTCCCAAGAACTTTACTGCTTATTTAAGATAGAAGTGTTCCAATTTTGTAACTATTAGATTTGGCATAAGTTTGAATATTTTAAGTCCTTTTCAGAGGACAAAAACTCTAAATTTCTGACAATGAGTGCTGTGAAATTGGTGGAAGATTTTAGCCGTTACGGAAATCAGGTAACTCTTACAGAGAAAACAGTTTCTCTTGCATCGTAATAATTTTAGTCATCACCTTCGGAAAGCTTTCTACAATTTCATCAGATTTTTCCACGAGTGTTGACCGGCGATCCCTTAGGAATATTGCAGCATCTTCAACATTTTTAATACTCATAGAAAGTGTAGTACCACATGTTACGGGAATCACACACAATACAATTTTCTTAATCTGATGTGCCTCAGGCGTAAAACTGTTCGTTAATTACTTCATTTTCGGTACCAGTGGTGGAATATTGGTCTCCTGACTGAAT
>NC_089783.1:50481624-50486624 GCF_040412425.1 Macrobrachium rosenbergii | reverse complement strand
TCGATGTGAATAAATGCATGAAAAAATACCGGTGGGGAAAAGCTGTCTCGTCCAAATAACCATAAAAAATGAAAAAAGACACACAGCTGGCAGAAGCAATTACATCTCTCTCTCTCTCTCTCTCTCTCTCTCTCTCTCTCTCTCTCTCTCTCTCTCTCTCTCTCTCGATTAAGTGCGCAAGAGGAAAGAACCGGTTGCCCAAAGCAGTTGCACCATATAACGTGACAGCCACTCGGGTAAAAAGGCAACCACTGTGTCTTGTTAAACTGGTGGGTCAGAATTTGAAATGAAATCGGAAATAGAACTTCTTCAGAATGGACTTGCTATTCGATATACTATGCAGTAACAAATCATGAGGACTTGAAAACTCTCTCTCTCTCTCTCTCTCTCTCTCTCTCTCTCTCTCTCTCTCTCTCTCTCTCTCTCTCTCTCTCTCCATACAGTAACAAATCATGAGACTTTACTAAAATTCTCTCTCTCTCTCCATACTGTAACAAATCATGAGACTTTACTAAAATTCTCTCTCTCTCTCCATACTGTAACAAATCATAAGACTTTACCAAATTCTCTCTCTCTCTCTTTCTCTCTCTCTCCATACAGCAACAAATCATAAGACTTTACTAAATTCTCTCTCTCTCTCTCTCTCTCTCTCTCTCTCTCTCTCTCTCTCTCTCTCTCTCTCTCTCTCTCTCTCTCTCAGCTTTAAAACAAATCACTCTCCTCTCTCTGTCATCTCAATAATGTAACATATCATCAGGACTTAAATGAAACTCACTCTCTCTCTCTCTCTCTCTCTCTCTCTCTCTCTCTCTCTCTCTCTCTCTCTCTCTCTCTGTAACAAATGCAGTCTTTAACAAATCATAAGACTACTCAATAATTCATGTCTGAGGATTTCTCTCTCTCTCTCTCTCTCTCTCTCTCTCTCTCTCTCTCTCTCTCTCTCTCTCTCTCTCTCTCTACTGTAACAAATCAGGTCTTTACTAAAACCCACTCTCTCTCTATCTCAATAATGTTACATGTCATGATGATTTAAACTCTCTCTCTCTCTCTCTCTCTCTCTCTCTCTCTCTCTCTCTCTCTCTCTCTCTCTCTCTCTCTCTCTCTCTCTCTCTCTCTCTCTGTCAAGTTTTCAATATTCACAGCCTGTATTGATGATCTCATCCTTTAGGAGCGCAGTTCGTTACATCAAGGAAGAAGCGACCGGTCTTTCAAACACTATTGGAATCTTTGATGATCATCTTAAGATTTTTTGTATTTTCTTGTTTGTCAGTTCGTAAATCCTGTTCTGCGCTTGGGTTTTAAGAAAGCAGCACTAAGGCATATGGTTCCAGGGTCTGAGGTTTTTTTTATGGCGGGGTGGCGTACTGTACACGTCTGTTTTTTTTTTCTTCTTCTTCTTCTTCTTGAAACTCCGGTCTGATTAAAACGAGTCGCATCCGCAGGCTGATACACCACTTTCGGTTAATGTGCTCACATTTAACGTTAGAATTTGTTTAATATAACGAGGTGGATGCATTCTGGCAAAACGAATGTTTCATCCAGTTAACAATACGCGATTTTTTATTTGTTTAGAAAGCTTGATTTGTGCTTGCTGTGCTTTGTACATATGTACGTTTTTGTTATACCCATGGAAACTTCCAGTCCATTCATTAGTTTTTTTTTTTGTGCTTCTGTGTGGTTATTTTTTTTTTATGCACAGTGTGCCTTGTGATGTGCTGTAGAGATTCCATCAAACGCTATTATTATTATTATTATTATTATTATTATTATTATTATTATTATTATTATTATTATTATTATTATTATTATTATTATTATTATTATTATTGGGGTTAATAAAATGTATTATTTGCCGGTCGTAGAGATCTTTCCCAATATTTGACAAGCGTCCCCAGTATCAAAGTGGATTTATTTGCCAGAGAATTATGAGACACTTAACGGTGTTTTCTTCATGTCAGTTATTGTTATTATTATTATTATTATTATTATTATTATTATTATTATTATTATTATTATTATTATTAACTTTCTCTAGAAAAAGAAGTGGAGCAAGTTTGATAACCTGCGGGACACCAGAGACCAAAGGAAAGTCTGTTTAGTGGATCAGGGCATTGGTGGGTGTGCCCTCTCTGGGCGTGGCACTGACTGATGTGTTACGAGTGTGGTTGTCTGTATAGCCATCTCAAAGGGCTTCACTACTCTCTAAGCACACAAGGGAGGGGGGCGGGTGGTGGGCGTGGGTCTACGGTTGCTCCACGCCCTTCAGGCACGTCATGAGAGGGAGAAAGTCGTGCCGGAATCGGATCCTTCGGATCGCGTTCGTATTTTGTAATGGCGTCCAGGAGAGAGAGAGAGAGAGAGAGAGAGAGAGAGAGAGAGAGAGAGATTGATTCAGTATTTTGTAACTTGGTTACCGAGCTAAGTCACAGCGAGAGGAAAAATTTAGTGCAGAATATCTGCTTGAAGGACTATTTTTAACAAGTTTCTGATACGTGTACTACCGGATTACAGTAGATATTACTTCCCATTGAAGTGCCTAAGTGATATAGGCAAGAGGGTGGAGTTCAAAACCTGGCTAAATCCATTAGGGAGCAAGATCTTCGCCCAGCTGTGGTGAAATCTCAAATGAACCCGAGTCAGCTTGCTTTGAGTCCTGTCTCGTTCTCTCTGCATATGGAAGCAGGTACAGGAATTTTAATTTGGATTTTTCTCGTTACTGCTTTATCTTCTTGTAATCAATTTGTTAAAAAAAAGAATAAAAGTGTACGGAAGAGATCAGTTGAATTTTTCGGGTCTGGTCCAATTAGCAAAAACCAACTGCTCGTTGAATAGTTGTAGAATTCTTTAAATGGTTTCCATTGGTTAAAAAAGGCTCCGCTAATAGCTGTTGCGTAACATACACTTCATATGAACCGTCTAATTGTACAGCTATTTGGAGAACAAAACGGTTAAACTTTTTGTTCAGTCAGTATTTGATAAATGAAACCTTTGATAACAATCTCAGCTCTTCACATACACTTTCCTTCCCTTTTGTCACAGTTAGCATATTTGTAGTACCAGGGTCAGTGACCATAATTATTGCGACGTCAGATTACGCAGACAAAGCCGTGTATATCTGTAGCACTTGATATTTAAATCACGTCTGGAGAACTTTTTTTGGGGACTTTCATAATACTGAAGTCTGTTTATGCACTCTCTTATCTTGCTGGTTGGCTCTTCAGTTGTGGCTGATTGCTCTTAATCAGTCTGTCTTCCTGTTGCTAATGGGACTCTTGATACCTGTCCTTCCTTGAAACCGTCGTTTTGCTCTCTTATCTCACCTCTTTGTCCTCCATTAGTTGGAAGGAGATTCGTATCTCCTTTTGTCTCTACTCTTTGGCCTTCCTCTCTCTTTCGCTCTCTGTCTTAAGCTAGGATCACTTGAATTCTGACAGCACTGATCTGGATTCACCCCCGTAGGGGGATAGTCCCATCAGTGCACCACATGCGGTGCTCTGTAGGCATTACTTAAGGTCCTTTGCAGCGTGCCTTCGGCGCCTAGCTGCTACCCCTTTCATTCCTTTTATTGTACCTCCTTTCATATTCTCTTTCTTCCATCTTACTTTCCACCCTCTCCTAACAATTGATTCATAGTGCAACTGCTAGGTTTTCCTCCTATTACACCTTTCAAACCTTTTACTGTCAATTTCCGCTTCCGTGCTGAATGACCTCATAGGTCCCAGTGCTTGGCCTTTGGCCAAAATTCTATATTCAGTTCAATTTAGATCAATTTGATCTGGATTCAGTTCTCCTTGAGGCAAAGGCCACCACGTAGACTTGTACAGAACGTAGATTTCTAGACTAATTTCTGGGAAACTCCTCCACTTTCATTTTTTAGAAGGTTATAAAATACCACATGTTCACTAAATCTTTGCAAAAAAAGTTATTACTAGAAAGTTGTATGTTTTCACTCACAGATCTCTTAAAAACTGGTTTGGAATCTTCCTTGCTTGTTTGGTACATCGGTGTAACCATTTGCCGTACAGTTTTGTAGTATGTCTGAAGCTTCCAGGTCACCAAAAAGTTAGCCAAGTTTAACCTTGGTATTTCAGTTGTCAAATGATAATGAATTTCCAGCCCCTATAAGGTTCATCTTAAAATTGTGTTTTAGACAGAATCCTCACTATCTTTTGTTTTATATTACTATATCTACATTAAAACTGTATACACATACACGGAGTTTAGGCCATAGATTCCGTGTATGTGTATACAGTTTTAATGTAGATACGTCCATATGAATGATGTGTCTGTACCATTCGGACAGTTGCTGTCTTTCCATTGCGAGAGTGCATCATCACGGCACAAACAGACGACGGCTAACGGCCGGGGGCGGGGGCGGGGCCTGGTGAAGGGGGAAAGAAGATGAGTGGGGGAGGCGACCGTTGCTGCCTGTTATAAGCGGATGTTGGCCATATCCCGGGTGCAATGACTGTTGCTGGTCGTTGCTTGTCTGCCGTCTGCAAGATAGAGAGGGGAGGCGACCACTGGACTGCAAACACCTTTTTTTTTTGTTTCCTTTGCATTTTCCTCTTTGTTTGCAGTTGCTCGATGGCGGACGTTATGTCTGTAGTTGTGGATCATTGTGTTTTGTGATTTACAATGGGCTGTGATTGTAGATCATTGGGAGAAGATGATGATTAGACTGATCACTTTGCTGATTGTGATCATGATCACCAAAGTAACAAAAATAAATTAACCAAGCTTGTCAGGTATTGTATATCGCATATTACTATGATCTACAATAGTCTGTAATTGTAGATCGTTGTATTATGCGATATACAATACCTGACAAGTTTGGTTAATTTATTTAACGAAAATCAAGTCACCGATCTTGTCAGGTATTGTGAATCGCATAATACAATGATCTACAGTAGTCTGTAATTGTAGGTCATTGTATTACGTGATACACAATACCTGACAAAATTAGTTAATATCTTTTTGTTACTTAGGTGGTCATCATC
>NC_089783.1:50469124-50471624 GCF_040412425.1 Macrobrachium rosenbergii | reverse complement strand
TTTCACTTGTCAACGGCCATACCACATTGAAAGGATTTGCTACACTTGATTACGGGAAAGTATGAAAATGCTAATTGAATTTTTATTTCACTCTAAACAAAACGGTACCTTACGTTATCCATATTGTAAATCAGTAACTAGCGACAAAGCGGGTGATGGTACTCCGATCTTGGGCTCGGTGTGTGTGTGTTTGTGTGTATGTGTATGTGTGTATGTGTCTGTGTGTGTTTGAGAAAAGGAAGCTGTAGCCCAGCTGCAGCCAGTATTATTGAGAAATAATATTTTCGCTGGCAACATTAACGCAAATTTAGAACTGAATCTGAAAGTTCTCAGTCAACATTTGCGCATACTAATCCAGAAAGGAATAATATTAAATGATATATAAAAAATAAAAAATATTCAAATTCCATCTGGAACTGTAGTTTAATAATGTTTTGGCAAATCTGAGAGAACCTCAAAGAGCTGCCAAAACTAATTTTTCTCTCAACTACGTTATATATAGAACTAATTACTTCTCATGCAAGGCACGAGTCAAGTGAATGGGGCCCATTGATAAACATGTGTATAAGTGTCGAGTGTATACACCCTTTTAAGCATGCATATGTCCAATTTCTCCATGTTTGAGGGTTGGGTGATGAATATTCAAGTGATTAGATGGAGAAGAGTTTGGGTCAGGTTGAAGAAGCATATGCTGAATAATTTTACATACACACACACACACACACACACACACACACACATATGTGTATGCACACACTATTGCATTTATATTTATATATATATGTATATATATATATATATATATATATATATATATATATATATATATATATATATATATGTAGATTTGTTTATTTATTTATATTTATAAATATAATGTATAACACATGCACACACACACACACACACACACACACACACATATATATATATATATATATATATATATATATATATATATATATATATATAACATATATATATATATATATATATATATATATATATATATATATATATATATATATATATATATATATATATATTATGCGTTCATTCTAAAGCTGAGGCATCGTGGATGAATCCCTTGCCCAGAGAACTTTATCTGTCCGCCCTCAGATCTTAAAAACTACTGAGGCTAGAAGGCTGCAAATTGGTATGTTGATCATCCACCCTCCAATCATCAAACGTACCAAATTGCAGCCCTCTAGCCTCAGTAGTTTTATCTTGTTCAAGGTTAAAGTTAGTCATAATCGTGCGTCTGGCAGCGATATATGACAGGCCACCACCGGGCCATGGTTAAAGTTTCATGGGCCGTGGCTCATACAGCATTATACCGAAACCACCGAAAGATTGATCTCTCTTTGGTGGCCTTGATTATATGCTGTGCAGAAAACCCTATTGCGCCGAAGAAACTTCGGTGCATTTTGCTTGTTGGTTTTTGAGACCCCTTCTTTCCTGTGCATCTTTCACACTATCCAGTTTCTTTTAGATTTTCCTTTCCTCCTTCCTTCCAACATTTTTAAAGTTCCTCATTGGACGGGTAGGTACCCACTCTGCTGGCCCCGCGTTCGAATCTCCGACCGGCCAATGAAGAATTAGATGAATTTATTTCTGGTGATAGAAATTCATTTCTCGCTATAATGTGTTTCGGATTCCACAAGTTAAGTATACCTTAGTTTTACCAGACCACTGAGCTGATTAACAGCTCTCCTAGGGCTGGCCGGAAGGATTAGACTTATTTTTACGTGGCTAAGAACCAATTGGTTACTTAGCAACGGGACCTACAGCTTATTGTGGAATCCGAACCACATTATAGCGAGAAATGAATTTCTATCACCAGAAATAAATTCCTCTAACTCTTCATCAGCCGGCCGGGGAATTGAACTCTGGCCCATCGAGTGACAGTCCGCAGCTCTACCGACTCACCCAACGAAGAGTCTGTATAAGCTATAGGTCCCTTTGCTAGGTAACCAATTGGTTCTTAGCCACGTAAAGTAAATCTAATCCTTCGGGCCAGCCCTAGGAGAGCTGTTAATCAGCTCAGTGGTCTGGTAAAACTAAAGGTATACTTAACTTCTGAGTCGTTTGCTGTTTTCAACCTGTCATCCTCCATTCTCACCATAAGATAGACCATTGCAAAATACTCTGAGCCATCCTCTCACCTGTAATAAACTTTTTACTGCTCCTCCTTCTTATTTCCACATTTCTCACCCTATCATTCCTTACATCTCATATACTATGCAAACAGTTCGTCTTCACATCAACATTCAACATTCATACTTCACTTCCATAGAGGAGAGTTGGTTCAACATTCCCTTAATACAGTCGCACCTAAAGTAAGTGTTTTCCATTAAGCCTTTACCCTAATATAGAACAGCAATCAATGTAAAGCTCAACATTTTGTGTAGTCAACTGTTGCACAAAAGGCCTATCCACCTCACATGGAGGAGTCCTAACTGCATACATTGTGCCTGTCGCATTTATCTCGTTTGACTCC
>NC_089783.1:50459124-50466624 GCF_040412425.1 Macrobrachium rosenbergii | reverse complement strand
ACAGACAAAGCCGGCACAATAGTTATCTATTACAGAAAACTAAAAAGCAGAGGGAAAACCAGCCTTTCTCTTTGGAAAACTTGTAGAAATTAGTTTTGAAAATTAGGTGGTTTGATAAAGAAAAGACTAAACCTTGTTGAACAAAAGGTTCTTTAGAAATTCTTTTGAACGCATGATCATTTATATTACGAACCTCATAAAGTGCAGGACAGACGTCAGCCTCTTGGAATAATACATAGCTACTTGCATTAATCATATTATGGTGCACGGGGAAAAAGCACTGAAAAAGCGTTTTGCTTCAAAACCTTCTACAGTCATTTATAATAGTGAGTCTGGAAACAGAACTGAAAATGAAGGAGACTAGCAATAGCGCTCTCTCTCTCTCTCTCTCTCTCTCTCTCTCTCTCTCTCTCTCTCTCACTGTGTGGTCAAAATGCATAACATGAACAAAAATGAGAGGGGTGGCCCAAGGATTTTTTTGTATACTAGTATATCTCACAAACGTAATTTAAAAAAAATGATTATTGTGCATAATCGAGATGAGTACAATTGAAACATTTAGAAACGGATTGTTTTTGGTTAAAAATGTTCCCTTAACCCAAGAACAATCGTCCAGAAAGCACATTTATCAGTATAAGAGGAGATTGCGATGAAAACGCAATTCATCAGTGTTGCATTTACTGTTACCTTAGAGAGGTTAAGCAGTTTATACAAATTACTCGACTGCAATCTTTAAAAAAATGATGACTATGATGACTAACTATGCATTCGTAATGAGCAGGTCTGCACGAAAACTGATGAGGAGAGCGACCTCGCATGCATTTTAACCAGTCTCTCTCTCTCTCTCTCTCTCTCTCTCTCTCTCTCTCTCTCTCTCTCTCTCTCTCTCTCTCCTACGAGACTGAAAAAAACAGCTGTCATTGTTTTAGAAGTATTTCGATTACATTAAAATAGCGAGTGATGTTGTTATGTCATCTCTCAGTTTAGCTTTCACTAGGAAACGAGATAATATAAATACGTTTCTCAATAGGGAAGGAGATGATATTAACACGTAATAGTCATCCTTTGTGTAGGAGCATTGAAGGATGCTTGCCTTGACTGTTGGTCACTTCAGCGTCGTAGGATCCTGTGTTTGAAAGACTTAATCTGAGTTGCTATAAATAGCGCTTTGCCCAATGACAGTAATATTCCCCCCATGTCATTTCCAGTTCCTTTCTGGTCTCGTAAATATTAGGGTGTCATGGAGGCAAGATTTAATGCGTTCTGAACAGCGATGAAATATTAAAGCGTTAAAATTCTCGTCAGAGAAGCGAAATTCTTTGTGCTTGCTTCCTAACGCAGTTCGTGGAATTCGGAGACGACAGAAGTTTCATCTTCTTTTTTTTTTTTAAGGCTTTCATTTTGCAAGTACCCACTCTACCCCATCCCTCCCCCATCTCATCCAATCCCCGGCCTTCTTTCTCTTCACCCACTTCCATTTCCATTCCATTCCCCATTGCCTTCTCATGGCTCCCCACCTCCCACCCACGCTGATTGCTAGTCTTTGCGCTGTCATGGTCTGTGCTACTAGTCATGATATATATATATATATATATATATATATATATATATATATATATATATATATATATATATATATATATATATATATATACACACAGACATACACTGTATATACAATGTATATGTATATTGATCTATTTATTGCTGTCTGTATATATATATATATATATATATATATATATTATATATATATGTATGTATATATTATATATATATGTATGTATATATATATATATATATATATATATATATATATATATATATATATATATATATATATATATATATATATAATATGTACGTACTGTATATTATCAGTATACATATGAATATATAATGTATATGTATATGTCTACCTACCTGTTATTTATATATATTTATTATATATATATATATATATATATATATATATATATATATATATATATATATATATATATATATATATATACACTGTACACACACACACACGTATATCATGCGGCATTTTCACCTGAGCCAGTTGTATTGCTCTGATCAAATCAACCCAGAGCATTAAAACCCATGCCGATTCCCAATTAAGCCCTTGAAAATTTGGAATGACCTCACGGTAACCAACCAACCACGACATGACGCGTGTCGCGCTCTGATTGGTTATGCGACATTATTCAGTGACGTCAAAATTGCCTCTTTGCAGTTCTCGTCCTTCACATGCTCCGTATCTCGCTATAAATTTTCTTCTTGACCTTTAAGATATTTTATATATAAAGCATCAGCTGTTCCTATGAACTGAGGTTGCATTTTCAAAATTAGAGTCCATAGTTTAATAAAAAAAAATAATCACATTAATAAAAATTACTATATGAACAATTAAATGTCAAGTTTTAATCGGACTGCGTTGCCAAATGTATGATAACTCAATGAAAGTTATCTGTTATGTATTATGCGCACCTTGAACCAAGGATATTGTAGATTTATTTTTGCCATTAAAATACTACAGTGAATCAAAGAAAACGCTTTTATTTGGCCATTTTAACGCATGAATCGATTTTTTGATGACTGCTGTAACCATACACTGTTAAACTGCATGATTTGCCAGTCGTGAAAACTCGACAGGTGTTTGAAAACAAATGTAATACTACTACCATATCTTTGAACATAATTATAAGTTTATTGGTTGATTTGATTTCTGAAACTTTGGCTACAAGGCCCAAGCACTGGGCCACTTTCAACCATTCAGTGCTTAAAAATTTAAAGAGGGAGTTTGGGTGGTTGGACAGCAAAACGGAAGAATGGAAGTAACAACAGAGGTAAAGTAAAAGATTAAAGTGGGTCAGTTATGGGCCGAAGGGACGCTGCAAACAACCTTTAGTAATGCCTACAGTGCACCACATGAGGTACGCTGACAGCATTACCCCCAAATGGTTTTTCTGTCATTTATTTTTACTGAATCGCGACACAGCTTTAAATTAGGCCAGTTTGTATTTGAGCTGAGTTATAGACATAACTAAATCGACATGCATCATTTCAAATTATATTTACTTGTTATAGCATTTGGCTAAAATTTGGTTTCACTAAACTCTTTTAAATCAGATTTCATATATACTAGTTGTGTGAAGTCTTTGTAACGTGCACTCAGTGAAGCTAAGTTTCAAAATTAAATTTTTCCAGTACAATATTGTATTTATTTTTGTTTTAAATTTTGTCTTGGCACGATCTTTCGTAGTTTGGTCTTTAGAAGACTTATGATTTAATATGTTTTCCCCTCAATTGATTTTCCCTTGAAATAATTTAGGTTTTCCTTTCTTTTCAGGTAAGTAAATATTCCTGCCAAGCGTTTCCTGGTCACGACTGTTTTTGAGGTTAAGCGTGAGTATGGCTCTTATGTTTTGCTTACCGGGTTTTCGACTCATCGTACATCAGCCAGTTTGAGATTTTTATTCAAAAGCAATTGTGCAGATGATCTAGTTTAATATATATATATATATATATATATATATATATATATATATACATATATACCTATATATATTTTGTATGTATGTATGTATCAAGGAGGTGAAGTTTTTGAATCAGTTGTTTTGTTTGTCATTTATACAGATTACAACAACTAAACAAAATGATTTTCACGAAGCTTCGCAGAAAGATTGACTTTTTCTTCCTGGGAATCACTTTGTCCTTGGGAAAAAGTTTTCTGAATTTTAGTAAGGAACCAACGAGGAGCAAGATCAAACATTTTTCATGGCTTCGTTTAACGTTGATGTCACTGATGTATATTTAAAGAAAACGGCAGTTTCCTACCGGTTGTAACAGAAAACGATGCGGATTGCACTGATGTTTTAGTTATTCTTTTTCGAAATTCATATAAATCTGAATTCTGAATCAAACTCGTTTTCTGTCAATATGTGAAGTGTAGTTTTATTATGAATGATTAAATATTCGTTGATGTTTAGGGGTCGCTCGTATTACCAAGGCTCTAAATCTGATTGCCCTGCGTTAAACCCATCATAGGTAGGTGGTGCCGTCAGTGCAACCTCACGCGGTGCACTGTAGGCATTACAAGTTCTTCGCAGCTTCCCTTCGGCGTCTAGTTGCAACCCCTTTCATTCCTTTTACTGTGCCTCCGTTCATATTCTCTACCTTCCATCTTACTATCCACTCTCTCCTAACAATTGTTTCAAAGTGCAACCGCGAGGTTTTCCTCCTATTAAACCTTTAATCCTTTAAAACCTCCTTTACTCTCAGTTTCCCCTTCCAGCGCTGAATGACCTCTTAGGTCCCAGCACTTGACCTTTGTCCCAAATCTTATATTCCAATTCCTGCAATAAACTGGGATACCGTTTCTTCCCGTTCCCGATCGTTCTTATAACTGATCTTTGATCCATGTTCCTCTAATCTTTCCTTTCGTTGCGCAACCAATCCTTGTTTCAAAACTGGGTATTGCGTATGCAGTTGGGATAACCACTGGGTACTTTCGTTTGATGTCTAGACGCGTGAAAGTGAATGTGGTATTGCATTGTCCTTACGTATCTGCCGGCAGACGCCGTCTTTAGAAAGTAAAGTAAAAGGTCAGGCGAAGAATGAGTAATTAGGATGAATGTCTGGTATTGGTCTCACGTCGGGTATTCCTTTAATGGGTTTTGATCGGTCTTGTCTGTGTATATATATAGAAATAAACTTGAGAGAGAGAGAGAGAGAGAGAGAGAGAGAGAGAGAGAGAGAGAAACAGCCTTTGGCCAGAGACACGAGCACTCGACAATGAATTTATCTTTTCTTTGTATCATGACAAAATCGTTGCTGAAAATTGTATATGTGAAGGAGAGGATTGTATTTAAATGCTCACTGGATTTCACAACTTATTTTCTGTGTTTAAGGCGGAATAGGACCTTCCTTTCGTAAGTCTGAATTTGTGTGAGGAGAGAGAGAGAGAGAGAGAGAGAGAGAGAGAGAGAGAGCTCTCTTATAAAAATTACTTTCAGCGTTCCCCAGCAATTATTCCTGGCTACGCAATCAGTGTCATTCCATCTGTTGAGTGACCTTTGATCACGGTTGTACCGATGCCTCCGACACCGTTTTTTATTGCATATCCCGTTGCTTGTGTAAAGCAATTACATGTCGCCGTGGAAGGGCATCTGCACGATTGACAGAATTCGGAAAACATGTCGCGTGAAAGCCGCGCCAGATTGAGATTTCGTTTTTGTTTTTTTTTCTCTTTTTTTTCTCGCTCGCAATCGTCCAGGTGGGATCCGACCTCGCCTCCGTAAGTGGTATGCAGTAGATAATCATTTACCAGGTGTGTGTGTGTGTGTCTGTGTGCGTATGCGCTTGCTTGCATGTGTACGCTTTTGAGAGGGCAGCCATCTGGGATCTTTCGGTTGGTCTGTAATTCGTTCCTCGACTGCTGGCATTTCCCGTCTTTCGTCTTTTCATTATTCTTTCACTTGCGCTGCGTTCCCCAGCGACCGCTGCCGCCGAATGGTGCTTCTATTGTTCTCAACAATTTTCATCAATGAACATTTTAAAATTGGTTCAGATTCCATCCCAGTCCCTGGCTAGGTCTGGAATGGACCCGTGGTCAGTTTGGTTTGGGGGCGGGGTGAGGGGGGAAGGCCAGATGTACATGGCTGAGGTTGGAGTCGATTTAGGTACGCAAGATAACCCCCAACCCCCCACCCCCGTTTTCATGTACATTACCCTTACCCACCTGCCCCCACCTCTCACCCTGTGCCATCCTTTGTACGAGACCTTCTACTCCCTGGTCTTACCACATACCAAAACTGGTTTTACTTAAAACCTCTCTCTCTCTCTCTCTCTCTCTCTCTCTCTCTCTCTCTCTCTCTCTCTCTCTCTCTCTCTCCGTATACCCCTCATTCCCGTAGCCTCTTTAAATACCGAAGCGTGGAGAACTTTACTGGTTGTATGAAAGAGATAGAGAAAATGGGAGGGTGAGGGTGGAGATATACTTCAACAGGTGTAAACCTCTTGTTCCTTTTAATTTTGTGCGCAGGTTCTTTCATTTTATCTGCCAGAAAACTTTTTTTTTTTTTACGAAAACCATGCTTATAAAATTATAAGCAGCATTAATGAAAAACTCCTGCTAGTTGTAGTAGCCGTGTGATTGTAATCTTTTTGTTTTAATTTTTCAGAATGATTGTCATAGATTCAATGCTTTTTCTTAATCATCAGTGCCGTTACGTCAGTCTTGTGTCGGGAGCCTGGTATTTCAGTTTTGAGAAATTCGCTGCCCCGTCATATTTTGTTGATAAATTTGATCGTCCTCTTGCTTATACCTTCAGTATTAAAAGACTTGTCTTTTGTTGTATATTATCCGCTTTCGCTGCGTCTACTTCTGTGTATCCATTTTTCCCGTTCTGCTATTTTACAAGCTTTGTTTGTCGAATTTATTTCCAGTCATTTCAAGGTTTTATGTGCATTCCCTTTGGCACGATGATTTTGATATTTTTTTTTATGATGTCTCATGTAATTCTGTCGTATTTTGTACGTTATTTTTCCGTGTATTCCGTATGGAATTTGAATACGTTCTCCCACTGAGGGTCGTTTTTCCTTGGACGGCAAAACTAAATAAGTCCCCGTGAAAAGAAAATTCTGCGGTTCCCCAGTTAATTCCCTTAATTAAACAGGGAATTTTGTAGACTGGTTTGAACCTGAGTTTCAGACATTACGGCTCGTCTGTGGTCAGTAAAACGGCTCATCAAGGATGACTGATCACGGTGAAATTCCTGAGTGTTTCCACAGGATTAACTTTGAATGTCCTCATTTCCATCATGGACAGTCTTTCTTCTTCCTAATGGTCATATCATCATCGTCATTGTATATTCTTATTATTATGCTAATGCTGGTTTTTTTTTATCGATGAAGAAAGTGCGAGTTTTAAGAGAGTTCTTATATACGATTTTATTTGACCCATATCGTGTTTTCGTGTAGTTCATTCCTTATATGACTTCATCTATCAGTAATCCATATATTTCATTTAGCGTTCAGTAACGTTCGCACGCTTTTTGTTTAGGCAATTTGTTCATAGAAAATATCAGTCCAGATGAACTCCTATTATTTTAAAAGATTGATGTTTAACTGGCAATTATCTAATTTCAGAGATCATTTGATATGTTTCAAAGGTGTGAATATTAATTTGTTTGTAAGATGTTTAACAGCGAAAACTGTACAGTTAGCCTAAAGTATCACTGAAGACATATATAATGTTTTTCCTAACAGTCCATATTATCTTGTTATTTAGGAAGCCATTCCTTCATTACGCCATTGGATCATCCACTTGATACTGTTTTTGTTTACTCAAACAGATATTTGAAATTTTTTGTCCACTTTCTAAAAATCATCCGCTTTATTGTTCCTTCGTTTTCATCCCTCCGCCTTCGTTTCTCTGCCATAATCCATTTTATATTGTCATTTTGATAGACATTCCAAATCCTCAAACCATCT
>NC_089783.1:50451624-50454124 GCF_040412425.1 Macrobrachium rosenbergii | reverse complement strand
GCCTCATCCTCTTGTAAAGTACTGGTTGCCAGAATTATATTTAGGTATTATTATACTGAATCATCTGCAGGGGCATAATCTTGAATGTGTTGCAAATATCCAGACGTTTAATGAAGGAGCAAATTCATTCCTGCTTTCTGCTGTCGTCTCCTGAATTTAGACGCATCGGTTTTATTGTCCATTCCTTCATATTCATTTATTTGTTGCCTTATCGTATAACTCGTCTAACTTTCAGGCTGATTTCCCCTTTGGAGTCCTGTTAGGTATACTTATAGTCTCTTATCTCTAAGGGTTTTGAGATGAAGATTTACGAAGACAAGAGACGAGGTATTTCGAGCTCATCATATTCTGTATGACAGCTCATCTTCCCTGACGGTTGATGATCAGGGAGAATCACTTGTTTACTCAAATCATCGTCATCATTACGTTTGATGCCTTGGTGTTTGGACGAGCACTGTCATCACGACCAAAGCACTGCGCAAACAGCATCGTAATCACTGTCGTTCAGTTTTGAAATTCGTTATTCTTGATCAGCATGGCCGTCGTGCTGATTGAAGTCTTTGTGTCGTAATTCAGATGCGTCCATTATCGACATTACGAGAAAAGTCTTGTAAGGATTTGAAAATAATAGAAAAATATGAAGATGCTTTAGATTCAACGTTCGTAACAAGTCTCGCCATTGTTACCTATATGTCATGAGTGCGCATCGTGTTTAGGAAGCAACACGTAACTTTTTACCTTCTTAAATGATATAATACGAGATGATAAGTAATCATATATATATATATATATATATATATATATATATATATATATATATAGAGAGAGAGAGAGAGAGAGAGAGAGAGAGAGAGAGAGAGAGATACAGTTATATACTGTATATACATGTATGTATGTATTATATACATATATTTATACAATATATATATGTATATGTATTTATATTTAAATGATATAATCACTGCCCTTTTAGAAATACATGATGACAAATATTATATATATATATATATATATATATATATATATATATATATATATATATATATATATATATATATATATATATATATATATATCTATATATATAAATGCATGTATGTTTG
Source organism: Macrobrachium rosenbergii (assembly GCF_040412425.1). NCBI lineage: Eukaryota > Metazoa > Arthropoda > Malacostraca > Decapoda > Palaemonidae > Macrobrachium > Macrobrachium rosenbergii. Next base: position 50,453,021 of record NC_089783.1, on the reverse strand, counting down.
TATTATATACATATATATAATATAATATATACAAACATACATACATACATCCATATGTGTTTCAGGCGGTATAAATGAATGCTGTAACTTGCAGTTAAAGGTGAGAATTGAACTTCAGCTGTCAAGCGTGATTTGAACTCGTGCCAGCGAGTTCCAAACTAAACCCTTTTTTTTTTCCTCCCTTTCTCTCCCATTGAGAAGTTGGTGCCTCCTACGTAGGTGCCTCAGAAAGCACTCTCGTAATTTGGCACTGATGACGTTAAGGTCACTATGTTCATGATTTGCACGAAGTTACAGAATATGGATTTGAGGACTGATTTGTTTTCCCTCTACCCTTTTTTATCCTTTCTTAAAGCCTATTTGTGTGAGGTCATAAAGGTGACCTGTTAGGAAGGCACGCTTAGCTTGAAATCGATTCGATCTGAAGATGTCATTTAGAAGAAAGCAATGATGCCGACCATTGATTATATGTATATACATACACACACATATATATATATAGATAGATTTTATATATATTAATAATATATATTTATATATATATTATGTATATATATATGTGTGTGTGTGTGTGTGTGTGTGTGAGTGTGTGTGGGAAAAGAGAGAGAGAAAGAGAGAAATTAGTCCCCGAGGCGTAAACATTGGAAAGTAAGAATCATTGGCGAGAACTTTTTTCTGCTCGTATGTGAAATAACTAATTAGGTCATGAAGAATCTTTGCGGGAAGAGAGAGCGGAAGAAAACGCGAAGAGGAAACAGATGGCATTTGGTGGGAGTAATGAAGACTAATAGAACATGAACACGATTTTAGTCATCACTAGGAAATAGGAAATAACTGCTGTGGAATCTTCGTTGTGTATAGAAATTCTCCCCTACCGACCAAGCACACTCCCGTATACGCGCTCCGAGAGAGAGAGAGAGAGAGAGAGAGAGAGAGAGAGAGAGAGAGAGAGAGAGAGAGAGAGAGAGAGAGAGAGAGAAAAAATTTTGAGAGAGAGAGAGAGAGAGAGAGAGAGAGAGAGAGAGACTTTGAGAGAGAGAGAGAGAGAGAGAGAGAGAGAGAGAGAGAGAGAGAGAGAGAGAGACTTTGAGAGAGAGAGAGAGAGAGAGAGAGAGGCTTTTCAGGAGAGAGAGAGAGAGAGAGAGAGAGAGGGAGAGAGAGAGAGAGAGAGAGAGAAAGAGCGAGAGACTTTTCAAGAGAGAGAGAGATAGAGAGAGTTTTCAAGAGAGAGAGAGAGAGCGTGAGTTTTCAAGAGAGAGAGAGAGAGAGAGAGAGAGAGAGAGAGAGAGAGAGAGAGAGAGAGAGAGAGAGAGAGAGAGACCCGTGTTATCCGTTTTTATTCCCAACTGAGTTTCTCAATTACCAATGACATTTCCTTGACACAATCACAAATTGAG
>NC_089783.1:50421624-50439124 GCF_040412425.1 Macrobrachium rosenbergii | reverse complement strand
CTCCCCCCCTTAAGAGGGCCTTCACTCCCTTTTCGGGCGTGAAGGTCTATACTAAGCAAGCTGTTCGCCTCTCGTAGGTTACTCTCCTTCCCCTGAGCAGATTAGTCCTGGTTAGCCTACCTAGCTACAGAACTACCTAACCCTAGATAGGATATGAGCTATAATCACTACTTAACCTAATTCTAATAGTACTAGAAGGTGCTCACGGTTATTATAGGCTACCTCCTACAATCATGATGTGTTTTAGACCTAGCCTAGTGGTACGTTCTATGATATTCCCTAGCCTAACCTATCCTAACCCGACCGTAGCACCAACGTAAGAGTTAATATTCTAACTAAATTACAACATGGTTTATGTTTAATACAATTAAAATTTACTAGTTAATTCATGAGGGTTGCCTCATATGATAAATGGGTGCCTCACTGAGGTCTTAGGCCATGCGTGTCACGAGCATCGTGGCTCGTTTCACAATAGTTAAGATTACTGAAATTAGTTAGGCTACTTACATGATTACTGCGGCTCGGTGGTAAGTGGAAAGAACAAGGCTACTAAATTGATGTACTGTACCTTAAGGTGGCCTAGGCTAGGTACAAATAAAAGGAAGAGATCACACTGGCTACCTTCTCTGGGCAAGGGGCCAGGATCACTCTTAGATGTTAGGGCACTAGTGCCAGGAGGAGCTTATAGCTCGGCAACTACTGGGCTCTCTTCCGCCCCTTCTTCTTCTTCTTCGGTTTCCTCCAAGGCCTATCAGTAGCTGGCCTAGCAGGTGATGAGAGCACCGACTCCGGGGACAGGCCAGAAGGGCTAGCGGGCGCGAAGTCAGGGGCAACTGCAAAAAGCTGCGGAGGACTCCCCACTCCGGCTGCTGCGACAACCGGAGCGAGAGCGATCTCGACTTCTGCGTCCGAGGATGCCAGTTCCTGGTCTTCCAGGGAGGGGTACCATTTCGATCCTCCAGGGTTCATCCCCTGAGTCAAATTTTGCAAAGAAGAATCTTGCAAAGAAGAAGTTTCGGGTGCTGGGGCTCTCCAGTCGCAATGATCAACTGCATGGGGAATCCTAAATCTCCCGGAGGAGGATTAGCCTCATGATTTAGACCCGGCATAGGGCCTTTTCCATTGGTAGCTCAACGTCCGGGACGGACGGAGTCTGGCACTGCTCAGTGCTCGCAAGTGGCACTGGCAGCAGTTGAGGGTCAGGCATGCCTGATGAGGGGTCCGAGTGCACTACCTCGCGGACGACTTCAGGTTGGCTGCGGCAGAGATTCCTGCCCCAGCGGGAGATCGTAGCTCTCGGTGAGTTTTGTTGGGGCGTCCGCTGGGCGTTGCTTGCTTGGGCAGCCCTCCCAATTTGTGGAGTGGTCTGCCCGCTTGCACGTCCTGCAGCGGTACTGCTCCTCCTGAATCTCTCTTCGGGAGGGAGGACCTCTTTGGTGGGCCAGCCCTTCGCAATTGGAGGAGGGCTAGGCCTGAAATAGGTTGGTGGCGCCCCTTCCGCAAAGGGACCACTTTGGTGGGCGGAAGGTGGAGGTTTGTCATGGTTGAGAGTTTTAACTGGGGCCTCCGTGGAGGGAGGTAACGTGGTGCTGGGAGTGGCGTTGGTGACGGGCTTCCGCAGAGAAGATCCCGACCCAACAAGAAGGCCACCCGGGCCGAATTCCACCTACCACGCCGAGGCGGTGGGGTATCGTGCCCCAAGGTGTCGCAACCTGGAGTTGGACAGTAGGAACGGTGATGGCGTGGCCCTCTATCCACTTCATTTCCCACCGCGTTTCTTCGTCAACCATGGCACTGGCTGGCACTTGGGCCCTAGTGATCAGGCTAATGTCTGCCGCAGTGTCTACTGTGACCGGAAGGGTCACTGGCAGGCTAGTGCTCTGAAGAGGGGCCACCGAGATGAACTGGGTTTCCAGTCTCTCGGGGTAAAGGATCCGGTGCGGACCAGCAGCAGAAAATGAAGTGCTGATTAGGTTGACAAATTTGGTGGTGGGGACATGATGTGGACAGGCCGGAGATCCAGCATTGTAGTGGCTAGCAGCCCCACAGGATCTGCACGGGCCTTTTGGATGGGCTCGGTGGCCTGCAGTAACTGTTGGAGGAGAGGCTGAGCGGATGAATCGGGAGCGGAGTTCTGGCTGGTAGGGTTAGGCTGCTTATTAGTGCCGAGTTTGTATCGGCACTCAGCTTCAGCGTGGCCCCCTTCTTGCAATAGTTGCACAGGGTCTTGCTAGGCAGTCCATTCTTCGGGCGAGTGGAGTTCGAGAGGTAGGCCGGAGGGATGATTCGCTTTGAGAGGTGCTATGCGACTGATTGAAGGTTTCCATGAATCAGCCATGCGACAAGCTTCCATAAGTGTGGAGGGCTGTTTATCGTTAAGATATACTGCAAGGGGCCCTGGCACACATTGGAAAAGGTCTTCTAGCATGGTCCGATTGAAGAGATCCTCAAACGTCGTGCAGGCCAAGGAGTCGAACCAGCGCGCACGGACTGGGTTTTGTGACATGCCCATTCCGTCCAAGACCAGCCGACTTCCTTGGCAAGACCTCGGAACCGTTGTCTCCATTTTTCTGGGGTTATCTCGTAGGCCTTTGTAATGACTCTACGAACTTCCGCCATGTTGCCTCTCTGGCTCTTCTCCAGTGAGCGGCGCTGCCTTAGCTTTTCCTCCATATGCTTGGCTAGTATTAAGGCTCTCTCCGTCTCCGTGGTGCTGTAGTTATCGAAAGAGCCTCGATCTCCTCCAGCCATGCTTCTGGCTCGTCCTCAGTCCACTTGGGGACTAGGGAATTGATGCTCGAAATTGGAGCGTTTTGATGCAGCAGGTGTAGGACTGGAGGCTTGATGGCTAGCCATAGCTTCTGCATTCTCCATTTTCGCTCTCTCAAGCTCGAGCTCCTTCTCCTTTAGGGCTAACTCAGTTTCCTTGCAGGCTAACTCATGCTGTCTCCTTCTTTCTTCTCTTTCCTCTTCATATTGCCTTTGCTCGGCGTCATACACCCTTCGTTCTTCTTCATACTTCCTCTGCTCGGCTTCATACTTCCTCTGCTCGAGTCTTTCTTCCTTCTCCCGCTTGGCCAAGTCGTCCACTTGCTCCTTAACCCAGGTAGTAAGTTCCGAGCTGGTGAGACCTGCCGCCGTCCCCAGCCCCAGGAAAGTTTTATAATGCTCTGCTGCCATGGTTCTGGTGGGGAAGGGCGTCTAACCGGTCGACGGGCGCGATTTGGGCAGCGAGGAAGTGTCTCTTCAAATGACGTGGCACCCTTTCAAAAGGTGGCACTGTAGTTTGGGTGTGCCGTGTACAGGTCACACTGGTGGCACTCAGTATCCCTAGGCACTGGTGCAGGTTAGGTTCCAGAAGAACTTTTCTTCTGTGTTCCCCTTTTGGTTTTGTTTTATTTATTTTCTGGATTCTTGCTTGGTGGCACTTATGGTGCCAATGTGTTCCTAGGGACCCTCTACTGGAGTCCAACTAGGCTATATGGGAGGAAAGGCACTCTACACCCCCTGCAGAGTGCAACAATCGAATGAGAGAGAAAGGGAAGGTAAAGAGAGAGAGAGAGAGAGAGATAGAGAAGTAAGCTATTCAAGTGATGAGTGGCAAATTATTGGCACTGTGGAATAAAGTGAATTTTTTTTTTTTTTTTTTCTTAAAGATCCTCGTGAGTGGCTGGTCCCAGTACTGGCCCCTTCTTTTTTCAGAGGGTGAAAACTACTGTTTGCTTCTGGTCTGATAGCAGGCCTCACTCGTGACCGACAGTTTATCACTGTATCGTAAGTACTCTTAACTTGTCCTCATCTATTGTGGGACAGAGGTGTTTCTTTTATTTGGCTTATTGTATTCGAATTAATTAGCCTAGTGTCGGCCGTTCTTTCTTTGAAGAGGGTCACGTACACTTAGGTTAGGAATGCTTACTTGAATTGAATGACGAGAGAGAGAGAGAGAGAGAGAGAGAGAGAGAGAGAGAGAGGAGAGATTTTCAATCAGCGAATTTCTTGCTGCTTGAGAACATGTAAACAAAGATTTTATACATGCACAATGGCATGGATCTTAATAAAATGATATAGATGCGTCGTCTTGGCTTCCTTAGGGATTACTTTATTATCTTAATTTTCCCGGGAGCCGACGTCACAAAAGTTTATCGTAAAAATTTTAAATTTTCTTTATATGATTTTTATAGTAGGTATTCGTATAGGAACTTGTTATTACTCCTAACTAAGGCCTAACTTTCCCTGCCTAAATTATCTTTTGGTTTTTTCCTAGCTAAGATATTAGGAGGTGGGTTCGCTACGAAAAGCAAAAAAAAATATATGCCCCAAGAGTGGCGGGGAGCAGAGTCGACGTCACAATAACAAGGTCGTTGAGATGGCGGCCAAGGTCCCGTTAGGCCTAAATTTCAAAACAGCCGTTCAAAACAACCGCGCGAACATGGCGGAGGGATCCAAGATGGCGGGTATTTTCTTTTTCAAACAAATTCAAAACAACGCAACAAATGCAGGTATCCAGATTTTACTTTAAATATACCAATCATGCATAGCGTTTTACGTTACGGATGGAAAACTAAATTACCAAACAACTTTGTGTCTTGTTATCGTTCTCTCACCCGGAGATTAAACAAAAGAATGAAAAGAGAGATGCTGGCTTGCCTGCGTAAATTTACGTTGTTAACGGTACCTTTATTGTAAAATTACTATTTCAGTTCGTTTGCTACTTCACTGACACGGTTTTTTGAATGATTCCCGCTACATGCAAACAATAACGATCGGAATTTCCGACGCGATTTCTAAATTACTTTGTGTACATGAGCTGGGCTCCGCGATTCTCGGCCTTTGAATTCGTTACTTGAACGACTTGACTCACAATCCGAACACGGTACAATGTCCTTGTCTTAAACGTTATAAATTATGACTCTGCTCGACGCACCCTTTCCTACGCTAATTCTCGCTACACTTGTTATTATAACTATTCTCTTTACTGCTTATTATTATGCCTCGTTCCTTGTTTGGAAGAATGAAGTGGAGTTCGATATCTGACTTTTATTTTTTGGAATTAATGTAATTTTAATTTCCTTTTCTCCAGATTCTTTCTCTAAAATGTACTTTAGATTCTACGCAAGGTCGCCAATGTTACGTGTGAAGGGTCTTGGTTGATCATGTATTATTCAATTTACGTAATTTTTACGGCCCTGCAAACCAAGATTACACGTAACCTGTCACTTGAAGCCAAAAGTTAACCTCAAAGACAGACGTTAATTAGCCAAAGGTCGCCAGTTAAGGGTTATTAACCTTAACAAAGAATATTTGAGATGAATTTGATTTTAAACGCAACGGTTCTTCCAAACATTCGGACGCGAGGCATACAAAAGCATCGAGATTTAACCTGATTTTGCTTACCCTAAATCCTAGGTATTTTACTGGAATAATGGGGTTGAAGCTAACAATAAAATAATTTGACTTAATCTAGACTTCGTGAACACATATACCGTAAGTGGTGGCTGAAGGGGGAACAAAGGAAATTTGAAATACAGAAAAAGGATAAAAGAATGGGCGAAGTTTTGAACAAAAGCGACTTTACCTTAGGACGAACGTTGTGCGCATCAACGACCGACGTGGAGTTCTTGCAATTGTTTCTTCACTTCACTAATAGAATAATAGACAAAGAAAGGGGGAAGAGGTCCAACTGGACGTGTTATCTCTCCGAAAGCTTGGTTCTCTCTGAAGTTCTCGGACCGGCCTAGGTCAACAACAATCACCCCAGGTGTCCACGTTCTTGTATTCAAAACATTCGCCATGAGACAGGTAGGAAGGAAAAGGGGACCTTAGGACCACCTATTCTTAAGGCTGATAGGGAAATTTTCCTATAGGGTAAAAGGCCTAACTTACCTATCCCGTTCTCCAACGGACGTTAAGGTTTGAACTAAGACGCACCTATATAGACAATGTCTTTTCCCGGTCTCAGTCAGGCTGATATTTTTACAATCAAAAGTTACGAGGGCGAACAGCAGTAATATTTGTAAAAACATGCATATACATATATACATATACATACTTGAACTGTGGGTAAACAACATGCAGTTAAACTTTTTCCAACGTAGCTGCTGCTTCATACACCTATATAGATGGCTCATCAACAGTGCACTGAAATTCCTATAGTTTGCACCCTTCACCCTATCTTGTATGTTTTTTGCCCTCTCTTTTCCCATATTTCTGCGGCACCAGTCTGTTAAACCCGATCCAGATCCTCCTCTGTTTCCTCACCCTAGCATTTCCGAATTGTGTACGCTTTTCACTAACTTAATATCTTCCATTCTTTCCACATGACTGAACCATTGCAGAATACACAGATCCATCTTGTGGCTCAAGCTACCTTTCGAACTCTTTCTTCTACGTATTTCCACATTTCTCAGTCTGTCAGATCTTCTTATGCCTTATTACGCAAACAGTTCATCTCAGTAGCTTCAACCTTTTATCTTTCAATCCCCTTTTAGCATCCACACTTGACTTCCGTAAAGGAGAGATGGTGAACGGTTCCATCTTAAGCATTATTGGCGTGGTCTCTCGCGCAGGCTCTTTGTTACACTCCCCTAGCATATCAGTCTTACATTCAGTTTTGAGAAAACTCGTTCGGGGAAGTATGCTTTTAGACAAAGTCTAATGAATACTGTAGTGGCCATTAGAACTTGGTTTAGATGTATTTACGATTTTGCAAACACATTTAACAGATAGATGAACAGTTAAAGAACACTTGTAAGAAAACTGGCAATCTAGGTTCTTAAACTTTCAAAGTACAGTTTTCAATAAGAATGATAGCGATGGTTGAAAAGGCGCAATGAAAAGGAGATTACGATCTTAACTCCCATGTGATATTGTTTGTGTGAACTCCTACAAAATTTAGTTAGCTGCAAAGATCGGCTGTTTAATTACATGTGTTCAGTTCCCTGATAGTTATTGTGAGACGCATTGTGGGCAGCTAGAGGGCAGTCCCTGGGCGTAGTAGGGGTACCAGTGCTTAAACGATGCAAAACAGTGCAGGCATCAACTTAGCGTTGCATGTAAATACAACAACGGACTGCACGCAGTTAATTCCTATTTCGAGTTCTTAATATTTTCTGGAACTTTTTAACTTATTTTTTTATTCGAATTTGGGAACGAAATGAAAACGCTATCCCTTACATCTGTTGAATTCAGGTGCATTTTATTGAAACTAAGATAGACCCATTGTCACTGCTGAAACTGAGATGGACCCATTGTCACTACTGAAACTGAGATAGACCCAGTGTCACTGCTGAAACTGAGATAGACCTATTGTCACTATTGAAACTGAGATAGACCCATTGTCACTATTGAAACTGAGATAGACCCATTGTCGCTATTGAAACTGAGATAGACCCATTATCACTATTGCAGCTGAGATAGACCCATTGTCACTATTGCAACTGAGATAGACTCATTGTCACTATTGCCACTGAGATAGACCCATTGTCACTATTGCCACTGAGATAGACCCATTGTCACTATTGCCACTGAGATAGACCCATTGTCACTATTGCCACTGAGATAGACCCATTGTCACTATTGCAACTGAGATAGACCCATTGTCACTATTGAAACTGAGATAGACCCATTGTCACCGATGACGCGGTGTCAGACGATCGCCGGTTATATGGACGTAGCATTGCTTCCGTTTGAGTGAAAACAGTTTTACTTCTTTCTGAATGAAGTGAATGTTTACATAGCAAGGTGAACACGACTTCAGCACCATTCTGTCTAAAATTTTTCCCCTGATTTTTACATCCCTCACGGATATACACCCTTTATTGACGTATTTTTCTATATCAGACATTCTGATATTTTACATTTGTTTGTCATCAGTGACTTGATTATCGACATAATTCAGAGCCAAGTTTCCCTAATAAATTATATTCTTTAGTTCTAGAATAATTGAGTAAATGAAAATGATTTTCCTTTGTAGACGATGTTGAGCTCCAAAGAGAGAGAGAGAGAGAGAGAGAGAGAGAGAGAGAGAGAGAGAGAGAGAGAGAGAGAGAGAGAGAGAGACTGCATTTAATTTTATTATCAAGTTATTTTTGACCTATTGATACACCGGAAGAAACATAAAACGGCTCTATAATAAAATGCATACGAAGGCTTTCTTCACAAAATATACAAACTGATATAATAGTTGGTTTCTTCAGCAAACCGAGACCCACCTTCAACTCTAGGACGCCCAGAGTTGCTCCGAGAGTGGCCTTGTGTGGGCGAAGGCGTCAGGCACTACTCTTACTAGCTCCTGTGGGCGGCTTACGTGGTCGAACTAGACGATATTTGGTAACCACGCCCGCGCTTCCATGACTGATTATGGATTGCCATGGCAGGTGTTCCAGTAAAGAGAGAGAGAGAGAGAGAGAGAGAGAGAGAGAGAGAGAGATCGCAGGGCGTTGCGAAGGACAGACTCTTATGAATCTTCTTGCATACGGAAACAGGGAATGTTTATAATGCAGAACCAGACTTGATCGTGTATCGACATTAGATAGAACCAGATTAAGTAAGCTTTAATCTTGTGATACTGGTCCTGATTATCGTTCAAGGTCAATATTTTAATGGGATTTCGGGTGCTACTTCTCTATATTTTCAACATTATCTGAAGGACTTTACCTACACGTGAAGCGTTCAGTGTTATAAAAAAAAATTGGGTTCCAGGGAACTCAGGAAAGGTTTCTAGGGAACCCAGGAAAGGTTTCAAGGGAACTCAGGAAAGGTTTCAAGGGAACTCAGGAAAGGTTTCCAGGAAACTCAGGAAAGGTTTCAAGGGAACTCAGGAAAGGTTGGAAAGGTTTCAAGGGAACTCAGGAAAGGTTTCAAGGGAACTCAGGAAAGGTTTCAAGGGAACTCAGGAAAGGTTTCAAGGGAACCCAGGAAAGGTTTCGAGGGAACTCAAGAAAGGTTTCGAGGGAACTCAAGAAAGGTTTCGAGGGAACTCAGGAAAGGTTTCAAGGGAACTCAGGAAAGGTTTCCAGGAAACTCAGGAAAGGTTTCCAGGGAACTCAGGAAAGTTTCAAGGGAACTCAGGAAAGGTTTCAAGGGAACTCAGGAAAGGTTTCAAGGGAACTCAGGAAAGGTTTCAGGGGAACTCAGGAAAGTTTTCAAGGGAACGCAGGAAAGGTTTCAAGGGAACTCAGGAAAAGTTTCAAAGGAACTCAGGAAGGGTTTCAAGGGAACTCAGGAAAGGTTTTAAGGGAACCCAGAAAAGGTTTTAAGGGAACTCAGAAGGGTTTCAAGGGAACTCAGGAAGGGTTTCAAGGGAACTCAGGAGAGGTTTCGAGGGAACTCAGGAAATGGACGAACGAAACGACATCGTAACTTAACAGGAGGAGACCAAAGTCTGTAAATGTGTATTCTCTTTTTATTGGCAACTCTTTTTCCAGGTTCGGGTTTAGGGAGTCCAAGGTACCAGGACCCCCGTATTCTAAATTGTCACTTGCAATCCTGCGTGATTGCGTAATGGATGGATGCTCTACAATGTCAGGGCACAAAAGTGACCTTCAAACCACTGCTCAAGGTCATTCAAATGCTACTTTGGCTTCATTGGGAAAAACACATTTGAAATTACCTGGTTGGTAGGCATATGATGGTACGAAAAACCTCAGATGGTACAAATGTGATATAAGTCTTTAGAAAAAAGGAAATTGCACCTATGGTATTACACACTCATTGTTATTCCTACCTTCTTCAATTTTTTGTCATAAGCTTTTCATGTAAAAGCCAAGAAGTTAGGGCTGTAATAATATCACAAATGAGAAAATATCCATATACAGATGAAAGACATTAGATGAAGAAAATAAATATGCAAGGAAGAGCTATTGTTTGGTGTCCCATCCAGTGATGAAAGTTTGATGAAGAACATAGGTATGCGATGAAGAGTTACTGTTTGGTGCCATCCAGTGGCGAAAGACGCAGCACGTGATCTCTTATGTGGTGTCATTGATATTGCAAGATAATTAATCTGCCTGAACCAAACTTACAGTACAGGTTGGAAGGCGGAGTAACTTGTGGAAAGGCCAAAGAGAGAGACCTGGACGAGGTTACTGAATCATCCCTTAAAGCATTGGCTTAGTTACACTGATGACAGATACTCAGACTTTTTGTTGGTTAGTGATAAATTACCTGTGTCCAGTTGTGAATAAGAGAGTTCATTCTCTGCCTTCGGGAGAACCAGATCCATCTATGTTCCTACATGGGCGAGGCAAGATTTACCGGTGTCATGCCAAGTGATTTCCGTTCGTTCCGTTCGTGCCCTGACACAGTAAATGTGCAGAAGAGAAATTGTGGAACTTTTCATTCGACGTCGTGAGAGGAGAATGTTTATTGGACTAAATTTTCGAATAGCAGATAGTATATTTAAGAGGAATGACCACAAATTTCAGATAGTATCAGACTACACTCCCTAATCTGGAATGGTTCCTTCTTTGCAGAAGTGCTTGAAAGGGCTTAGGATGATATATTTTACAGGACTTCAAAACATGAAATTAATTTTCGAATAGTTACATGAACAAATAAACATCAAAAGATGTTTGTTTTCTTCCTCATAAACTGATGTACTTCCCTTACCAACGAAAAAAATGGCTTCTGAATATTTTCAAATTATTCAAATGAATACTCTCACCAAAAGGTTGCCATCACTGCTTCTTCAAGTATGCATTTTGAATAAAAAAAAATTGTTTTGTTTGTATTTACTGGGAGTGTGTATGTTTTCATGTTTATTTTTTAAAATTTCTACTCATACTTTGACCGTATGGTAATTAGTTCAGCCTAACTTGGTGAAAGAAATCTGATTTCAGTTGAAACTGGACTCCCGTAATATTAGTTTGGTGGCAGTACCAGTTTGTCGAATGAAACAAGAAGAAGAAGAAGAAGAAGAAGAAGAAGAAGGAGGAGGAGGAGGAAGGAGGAGGAGGAGGAGGAGGAGGAGGAGGAGGAGGAGGAGGAGGAGGAGGAGGAGGAGGAGGAGGAGGAGGAGGAGGGAACAAAAGAAGGAGGAAGGAGGAAACAAAAAGAAGAAAAAGAAGAAGAAGAAGGGTGCAACAAAGAGAATAGAAGAAGAAGAGGAGGAAGAAGAAAAATCCACACGAGGGCATCTGAAAGTTTGGCTTCCTGGGGCCTTAGGCGACCACCAGACCTGCCGCCCAGATTCATCTTGGACTTCCTCTCCTGAAATCCTGGATCCGCCCCTTGTTAACTTCTGCCTCCCCCTTCCCCCACCCCCTTTTTTTTTGAGGGGGAGGAGGGAAGGAGAATTCTTACTTATTATGGAAGTCGTTTGTATATTTACGATAGTTTTAGGAATAGATCTCAGCAGAAGGGATGCAAGAGTATTATTATTATTATTATTATTATTATTATTATTATTATTATTATTATTATTATTATTAAAAATAAGTATATGCACCCATACATAACTATGGATTTGTTTCTCCATTATTATTATTATTTATTTATTTTTTTTTTTTGTGGGGGGGGGTCTCTCACAGTCATCCTATTCGACTGGGTGGTTTTTATAGTGCGGGGTTCCGGGTTGCATCCGGCCGCCTTAGGAGCCCATCACTTTTCTCACTATGTGCACTGTTTCTAGTAGCACACTCTTCTGCATGAGTCCTGGAGCTACTTCGGCTTCTAGTTTTTCCAGATTCATTTTCAGGAATCTTGGGGTCGTGCCTAGTGTTCCTATGATTATGGGTACAATTTCCACTGGCATATTCCTTATCCTTCTTATTTCGATTTTCAGGTCTTGATTCTTATCATTTTTTGTTTCTTTCTTTCTCATCTACTCTGGTGTCCCATGGTATTGCGACATCAGTGAGTGATACTTTCTTCTTGATTTTTTCAGTTATTATTATTATTATTATTATGCAGAAGATAAACCTCTAGGCATACGGGACAAGCCAACAGCTACCTTTGACTTGAAATTCAAGCTTCCAGATAGTATGGTGTTCGTTAGGGAATTTTCGTATAAGATTTTTCTTGAATCACAACGGCAAAGAGAATTCAATTAGAACGTCATAGTAGCTCTGATTATGTCGAACAGTGCACTCGGATAAACAATCTTTTTACCAAATTCAGTTAAGTATAAAGCCCAGTTTTGCCGTTTTGGTTCCTTTCAGTCCGTGTGAACGACTAATTAATTTGAGTAACTGGCGGCGTCACTACAGAGATCCACCCAATCACGGCTAAAACTTCCTCTGTTGCTTACATCCATTTGTTCCCAGGTTGTAGCATCTTACTGACGTACCGGCATTTACTTATTGAAGCCAAAACTTACTTACTGAAGTACCAGCGTCTACGTGTTTTTTGCCAAAACCGTTTCCATTACGTACGTCCATAACTCTTCGAGATAGAGCTGCCTTTTGGCTTAGTGTCATCCACCTGTTCGCTGTCGAAAATCAATATCAGTATTCTACGCTCATTCTGGAATCTATTTGAACTGTGATTTGTTGCGTGATGCACAAAGTAAACTTCATTATTATTTCCTCCTTGCATGTGCTGTTGCTATTGGCATCTGCTAGCCAGAGGAATTAAGAGACATATCCATCCACCTTCGGTGTACGTATAGAAATGAACAATTCCACCATGGATATCAGCTATGTATAGAATCTGTATATACTGGGTCTTCGTTTAATGGTTTTAAGGAGTAACTTGAGAGTATTTTGCTATTTTTATTGTTTCGATTTCACATTTTTATTCTGCATTATATTGTAATATCTTCTTTTGAACCTGGCCTGTAAATTTAAGATAAGAGAATCTATTTGATAAATTTTAGATAAGTTCCTTAACATTCTCTTGTGTACATCTACACACATACTTATATATGTATATATATATATATGTGTGTGTGTATATGTGTATATATATATATATATATATATATATATATATATATATATATATATATATATATATATATATATATATATATATATATATATATATATATATATTAGCAAAAAATCAAAGAAAAAGAACCCGGTAACACTGTAATTTGGAAGTGTGCGTGTCCCTGTAAGATTTATAAGGTCAGTGTATATCCGTTTTCCGCCAAACCCATTGAGGACCGGGAATTGACTGTCGTAAACAGACAGTGGCCGTTGACCGACTGCGCCTGCGCAGCCACGGATTTGAACTTCCCATTACGTCATGTATAAATATATAAGACACAAGTAACTCGAGTATTCGATCATGGCGAAGGCGACAGTCGCTTGTCCTTCACACAATTAGGACGACTGTCTTTGTGAACGAATGCACCTCGCCATCGAATTCGTGCATCTTGATATGGCAATATCGTGTGGTTATCCACTTCCTGAGAAGTTGCCTGGTATTGAATTACCTTACTTTTGCCGGAAAGAAGCTCTCACTTAAATGTTATTATCGCATATTGTTTATTGAACGCAATGAACACAGAAAATGTTTAGGAGGATCATGGGGAACTACGCACGAAGCAAAAACGTTTCCTTGAATGGGTATTTAGCAACGCATTTGAGGAAGTCGGCGACGATTGTTTTTCTGCGGCTAAAGAGATCATCGCACTTCTGCCGAGGAGTTTCGCCTCGAGATGTACACATAGGTAGGACCATGTGTCCGGCTGGCACGCGGGAGGAAAACAATTTGGACATTTTGCAGGAGTTAGTTTTCGGTTTGGACAATTTAGTGTCATTTGACGCTCAGCGTCTGGTGGTGAAGTTATGCCCTGAGGTGCTGAAAGTATAATTATATTTTTTACGTCCCTACGGATGGCATAAAGATAGTTTTGTTGTAACACATTTAGTAATAATAATCTCTCTCTCTCTCTCTCTCTCTCTCTCTCTCTCTCTCTCTCTCTGTCCACATATATATAACTGAATCACGAAGATGTGGAACGTGATGGAAGTATAAATAAAGGCAAATACCACGAAGGAAAAGTGAGACAACAAGTGGTTGCCAGGCCTATCGACTTATTGTCCTGCTAGGTAAAGGACAGAATGTCGAAAGGCCTAGCAACCACTCCGTTATTTCAGTTTTTCCTTCGTGGTATTTGCCTTTATATATATATATATATATATATATATATATATATATATATATATATATATATATATATATGTATATATATTATATATGCTATTTGGGCATATTTTCTCTCGTATGCAATTCTTTGTTGAAGTTAATGACATTGTTTGCAGATACTATCTTCTTGTCAAGACTTTGAATCACTATATAATTCTTGATTTTCTCTTCATGCACGCTTCTCAGGAATAAGGAGAAATTATTCACGTTTCTTTCCATTTACTTCTTCTAGTCGACGGATCGTAGTTTAATCCTTAAGTCTGATGAGGAAGGAAACGGTCCGTCGACTAGAATAAAGGAAAGGGATAGAAAGGTGAATAATCTTCCCTTTTGTCCAGAGAAGCTTGCCGGAAGAGACATAGAAGAAGTATAGACTGATTCAAAGTCTTGATACATATTGGTACATATTTGGCCAGTGGGTAGACAAGTAATACTTTTGCTTCGTCTTAAAATGAAAGGTTTTATTTGCCAAATTGTTTTAATTGATATATTACTAAAGAAAGAAAAGCTGTATTTATATATATACATATATATCTATCTATCTATCTATATATATATATATATATATATATATATATATATATATATATATATATATATTCCTGTCCCTGTGTCTGAACGGTTGATCCTAATCCTTTGTAAAACCTCTTACATATCTAACCGTGTTTTGGCAGTTCTACTAATTCTTCAATAGTGCAAAAAATTTTGTTTGTAAAGGAGAGGATTGTATTTAAATGGTCACAAGATTTCACGATTTGTTGACTGTGTCTGTTTAAAAGAGTAGAACCTTCCTTAAATAGGCTTGCTTCTGGTTTGAGAGAGAGAGAGAGAGAGAGGGGAGAGAGAGAGAGGCAAATGTCTAACATTATTCCAGAAGATTTAAAAATTTAGTTGGTGATGAACAGAGTTCTCTGCCATAAGCATTGATAGCCATAAGATTTTTTTAACCATCGCTGTCTGGTTGAGTGATCCTCTTTCTCTATATTTTGAGATGAGAAAAAGTTCAACTTTTAGACTGGCATTTCAGGGTCATCTTAGATTTCGCAAAGAAGCAACGCACTATAAGATTTTATATAAGATTTCTTTATTTAAAACCTGATCCTGAGGCTTGAGATTATTCAAATTATGAAAATGAATTTTTAGGGTTCTGTATGGAGTGTCCCATATTAAGAGCGGTTGAAAATGAACGTTCATTGTCCCAAATTAAGAGCGAATGGAAATAAACGTTTAGTGTCCCGTATTCCATTCGCACTTAATACGGGACACTGAACGTTTATTGCCATTCACTCTTAATACGGGACACTAAACGTTTATTTCCTTTCACTCTTAATACGTGACACTAAACGTTTATTTCCTTTCACTCTTAATACGGGACATTGAACGTTCATTTCCATTCGCTCTTAATACGGAACACTAAACGTTTATTATCCATTCACTCTTAATACGAGGTTTACATTACTCTTTAACGATACTAAATTTTATTTCTTTCACTCTTAATACGGGACACTAAACGTTTATTTCCATTCACTGTTAATACGGAACACTAAACGTTTATTTCCATTCGCTCT
Source organism: Macrobrachium rosenbergii (assembly GCF_040412425.1). Lineage (NCBI taxonomy): Eukaryota > Metazoa > Arthropoda > Malacostraca > Decapoda > Palaemonidae > Macrobrachium > Macrobrachium rosenbergii. Next base: position 50,423,462 of record NC_089783.1, on the reverse strand, counting down.
TAATACGGGACACTAAACGTTTATTTCCATTCACTCTTAATACGGGACACTAAACGTTTATTTCCTTTTACTGTTAATACGGGACAGTAAACGTATATTTCCATTGACTCTTTATACAGGATACTAAACGTTTATTTCCATTGTCTCTTAATAGAGCGAATGGAAATAAACGTTTAGTGTCCCGTATTTAGAGCGAGTGGAAGTAAACGTTTAGTGTCCCGTATTAAGAGCGAATGAAAATAAACGTTTAGTGTCGTTTATCAAGAGCGACCTTGTTACTCAAATCGTCTATTTCTTAACCAACGGATAGGATTGATAATAGACGTCATGCTGTGACGTTCGAGTTCACACCAAAAAGATCAGGTTAGGTTAAAGGTCAGATGTCAGTTTTTCACGTAATTAACAGGTAAATCAAAGTTAAGCGTCTTTTTTTTTTTTATGCTGAACTCTGCGGTCACAATTCATAATTACGTGTCAGATGTTAAACGTATTAAGCATTCATTGATGGGAGCGTTTTGCTTTCTCTCTCTCTCTCTCTCTCTCTCTCTCTCTCTCTCTCTCTCTCTCTCACACAAATGTCTTTTAACCAAGGATCTTTATACTTGCTGTTTGGGATATCTGTAGATTATGCTCATTTTTGTCACCTTATGATTCGAATAAGTTTCAACTTTAGCTGAATCAAACTTTCGGCTTGTCCACACAGAAAACTCCTACTAAAATCAATAGTTATGAACTGTGTTGCACAACTGTATCTATTTTCATTTATTTTATGATCCCAAGGCGTTGTATGATAAAGAAAATAAAGTATTGAAGGCTGGTAATAATCCATCATGTTCGTTGAGATATCCTACAAGTCACGGTATTGCATAAATGACGAGGGTTAAGCTTTGTAAGAGAATCGTTCATTGATCCTTTTAAGGACGGCGGCTGTTGAGGGTGGGGATTTTGTAAGAGGGTGGGGGGAATACGATGCAAAGGATAATGGGTAACAGTGGGGCCCGGGAGTCCCTGGAGTGTGGAAGAACGAATGATCTGGCAAGGTTTCAACAGATCACTATTGACACTTTGTATTTTTTTTTTTTACTAGAAGTCTGATTTTCATTGCTAGTGATCTTAAACATATTTACTTAAAGAGATGTTCTTTGTTACTTTTCTCTCGTGTATTCTTGGTAATAACATCCTGTTTATCGTTTGTCATCTCTTGTTTGCTCTTGTTAACAGACTTTCACCTAAAAATAGAGCTTTGCAGATCCGAATGTTAGCGTTTAGCAGCGACCTTTGTAATTGGTGTTGCTATTACCGCCAATGTCAGCGGTAATTATCACATTTCCTCCATTTCTCTTTCCTTGGGAGACGTGACGTTCTGTCAGATGGCTGCCTTCTGACAGAAGCGGAGTTTCGTGTGTTCGTGTATTTGCTCATTTGTTTTTCTTGTGTCCAGAATTTCCGCAGCGTCGCCATTGTACATGCTGTTCTTGCTGTTTTTGTATTGCTGCGCAGTACTGTACACTTTTTCATGCATTCGGACAACGGTCTTCTCTGATTTCAGCCGCCATTGAAAATTTTTACTCTCTCTCTCTCTCTCTCTCTCTCTCTCTCTCTCTCTCTCTCTCTCTCTCTCTCTCTGCTGCATCAGTGTTTATTTTCACTCTCAAACTCAGAATTTTGTTGTAACATTCAAAATTTCAGCAGAACCATTTTGTTTTAAAATTTAAAATTTCAGTAGAACCGTTTTGTTTTAAAATTTAAAATTTCATTAGAACCGTTTTATTTTAAAATTTAAAATTTCAGCAGAACCGTTTTGTTTTAAGAATTAAAATTTCAGTAGAACCATTTTG